>NW_015505801.1:660754-700246 GCF_001515645.1 Sinocyclocheilus grahami | reverse complement strand
TTGTAGTCCGTTTGTTCATTGGTTCCCCTTGATTAGTCTCCACAGGTGTGCCTTATCTTGTTAAGCTTGTTAGCCCCCTGTGCGTTTATATAGCCCTAGTGTTTCTTTATGGTTGTAATGGTTGTCTGTTTGCCAGTCATTCTGTTCTTTGTTCCCTTTGGTTTTCCCATTTAATACCTGCACATAGATCCTTGCCTCTGCCGGTTTTCCACAGCTTCTCCACAACGTTACAGTTTATCACTGGCGTGTCTCTTTGACTTGTGCATCTTTGAGCCTATATTTAGTATAAGTACAATCCTTAAGTACTGTTAAAATCAGATACTCTTTTTTACTCAAGTTGTTTTGGAATTGGTGACTTGTAACGTGTAGTGGAGTAATTTTCACTGTAAGGTATCTGTACTTTTACTCAAGTATGGTTTTTAGGCACTCTTTACACCTCTGAGGTTAGCAGAACATGTCCATAGTTAATGTGAAGAACCACACCTGTGAAAAACTGAATCAAAGTAAAACATGATCAACAAGTGCTTAATGCAAATGACTGGAAACAGAGTAGAGAATAGGGTTATTTATTTAGACACAACAGCAGCAGACTTGTCCCACTTTACTGTAGTCACTGATGTCCAAATATGATTAGGATTACATGAACGACACAATATTTCACTACATGACTTCAAATGAGAGCTGCTTATTAGCATAACTGTGTCAACATGTTTGGCTTCGTTTTAAAATTAATGACATTAATATCAACAAAAAAGTCACATTAAATAAAATCGACATCATTAGAAAATATACAACTTAAACTACCCAAAAACAAAGTGCTATAGCAACAAAACAGGAGGCGGATGTTAAAAAACACAAAAAGTGCAAGATCATAGTATCAGACGATTTCACCTGTTTAACAAACCTATGCGCCAATGCCCAGAACATTTCATTTAATGTTTTTAGCACTACGTATAGACGTAAGTTAATAGGACACAGATTCCCTTCATAAATCTACATTTAAAAATTCAATACTTTGAATCATGCCATCAATTCAGAGGCATTCACAAGGGCTGCAAACTGTTTCAAGCAAAAACATTAACCACTTTAAATGATGGACTTACTTGACAGCAAGGCAGTTTACATTAACATTACTTTTGAAATTTGCACGAGCAGCTGAATTTTGATACAGTATTTGCAGCAGGTCATAATAATGTCTGTATTTCAGCCGAGCATTTGCCTGCGTGTACATCTTTCACTCAAACACATTGCATTCATTCAGTTTGCAATGATACATCAGAAATGACTCTAATAAATGACTAATCTATTTCCAGAGGCTAGATTCAAACAGGCAAGTACAGATATGGGGAGAGCGGACACCCAGAGAGGAAGGCCACAGTATAGATCATATGACACCACTGAGTCTGTGTTTATCCAAGCATGTGTGGTGTGGAGGGACGGTTCAGTGTTTGATAAATGCTATTGAATGGGAAGCACATACATACGCAAGCACACGACAGCAAAGCATTGCATCCCAATATGGCTCAGGGCCATCAGACACTGGCAGTCAATCAGATATTATGTACATAAAAAGGGTTTGCACAGATCTCAGCCATTCATTGATACAGAACTCAATATCCAGGAACACAAAATAAATACACACTCGTAACAAACAGACAGACTTAAAACGGAAGCACAGTGCCACACACACATACTGTATATAAATGTGTTGTTTCCCTCTAGTGGCCAGAGCTGGCTCTACGTGGCCTCTGTCCAGAGTGTGACCGTGCGGTCAGCCGAGGAGGACAGGAAGGAGAGGTGGTGTGTGTGCCACCTGCACTGGATCACTTTATCAGCATGCTCTCCAGCTACGGTCAACGGCAGCTGCTTCGTCAGGTCACCTGTGCACAAATACAATCATCCAAAACTGAATTGCTTTAAAACATGCATTGCTTTAAATGCTTAAAAATGTTAAAATACATATTTACACTGCAACATCTGCACACACGCACTCAAAAATAAGTGTAGCGGACACTTCCACAACCTATAAAACAGGTTCCTACACACTTTGACCAATGAATTTCCATTACTTTTCCAGTCATTTGAGATTACAGGATATCATACAGTTTTTAAAAATCATTTAACAGATTAAATATACAAAGAGCAATTTATAGGTTTTATATTTTTCATTTCTCTTGACTGTAGAAACTCTACAGTCAAGTAGAGTCTCAGAAAAAAAAATATATATATTTTTGTGTTGCCCTTTGGAAAAAATTTGTCACATCAGGTAAATACTAATTACTTTTTCTTTCCCATTTCTTTTCCTTTTTGTCTTCCATTACGCACTAAGAACCTAAGAGTAAATACATTTAGAGTGACAGGGGAAAAAAAATAATTGAGAGGAAGATCACATGCAACAGTGATCATGAGTAAGATTCACATCTATAATGCTATGAGCACACAGATACGCAGCCTGCTGATCCTTTAGAGGTGTCCTGTCCAAAACGTACTTTTTACACAATTACAATGTATTATAGGAAAAATTACAGGGGAAAAAAAAAACTTTCATTACTTGAAATAAATTTGAACTAAAATAAAATAAAATGTTTAAAAAAATGTTTTAAAATGAAAACAGAACATGTAAAAATAAAAACGGATTCAAAATACTAATAAAACCTATAATATTATATCAATGATACTAAAATAACACTGGTCTGAAAGTGACTTAAATCTTGTAATATCATGCCAAAATTGCAGATTAAAGCACATTCGTATGTGAAATGGTGGCCACATAATGTTCCCAGTGAATCAGGTCAGATATACAGGTTCCTTGCTGGAAAAACCAGGTCATACCAGCTCAAGGTGGTGAAGCTGGTTTTTGAAGCGCGATAGCTGTTACCATTTCTGATCAGCTTGACCTAAATGCTCTACCATGACCATTTCAGCCTTACTAGCATCTGGTCAACCGTCTAGACCAGTCTGAACCAGCCAATAAGCATAAATGACCAGTGTAGACCAGCTAAAAACAATACAAACCCAGCAACCATCAGAAACTGGCATTTTTTTAGCAGGCAAAGTAAAAATGAAAGAGTAAAATGAAGGAAGTGAATCCCACCTGTGCCGTGGAGGGCAGTCCCCACCACTCTCACACAGCTGGGAACACGCAGGTCCCAGAAACGCACCGTCTTATCCTGAGAGCCAGATGCTATCATCCAGCCCCCCCATGTGTACAGAGACAGGATATGATCTGAGGAGAGAGAACACACACAAACCAACATATTTTTGAGGATCTGTGTGTTTATATAATATAAAATCTTTTTTTTTTTGTGTACCCGTGTGTCCGTTCAGCGCATGCAGGCCCTGTCCTCTCTGGCAGTCCGTTGTGTAGATGTTACAGTCTCCAGCTCCTGCACTGATTAAAATGGCCCCTCCGCTCTCAGGACCCTCCATAAACGCCAGATCTCTGATAGTCCCATCATGCATACTGAACTCCAGATCAGGACCTGAAGCAAAGAGAGTCATTAAGGACGTGTGTGGATTTAAATACATAAATTAAAAGTGAACATGTAACTAATGGATATCACCATACATCCCCAGTTGATTGATTACATTAAGAATTGTAAAAAAAAAAAACTTTTTGTATTACAAGTTTTCTGAAATGTTTGTTTAAATGAGTTCAATGTTCAAATGAGACGTTCTTTAATTATATATGCACTAATTTGCATACATTTCCAGAACAGAAATCAGTTCAAAATTCAAAAAAATTGGTTGACATATTAAAGATTTTTACAGAGGGGATTTTGAATATTTCTTTTTATCATTCCATAAATCTGAAAATACCAAAAATCTGAAAATTCCAAAAAATTTCACCATATTTTTAAAAATAAAGTGTTGTTATATATATGATATGATAAAAAAATATATATATATGAGATGAATGATATATGGACAAACATGGTTTATGTAATTGCTACTAAAGTTGAGATTTCTGACTCAGTGCAGGAAATCATTTAGTGAAAAGAAATGTAATTGAAATCTACAGAAGTAAATAAAAGTTTATTTTGGATGGTTTTTTTCCCACTAGACTGAAAAAACATGTTATGAAAAGCCAAACAGCCAAAAATGGCCAGTGCATGAAAAAAACTGTTTTGTCTGTAGTGTGTTGCTTTAAGACTCATGAATATTGGTTTGCAATCTTTCTTTCTCTCACCTGTAGCATTGCAGGTTTCAGGGTTGAAGGGCAGCACTTTGACGTATTTGTCGTTGGAGCCGGTGGCCAGTAACTGTCCGCAGGGGCTCCAGGCCACACAATATATGGAGCCTTTGTGATGCTTGTTCCTCTTGAAGCGGATTACAGGAGGTTTACTCGTGCCCAAACCACTGAGAGAAACAACAATACAACTACAGTATACCAACATTCAACAGTCAACTGAAAATTCTGATTCTCTACAAATTAAGTGTAGTTCACCCAAAAATGAAAATTCTGTCATTATATACTCGCCCTCATGTTGTTTCAAAACTTTATGACTGACTTAAAAAAAATTATAATAATACAAGATATTTTGAAGAATGTTGGTAACCAAATAGTTTTGGTTCCAAACGTTCTTCAAAATATCTTCTTTTGTGTTCCACAGAAGAAAGAAATTCACACAGGTTTGGAATTAGCTAGTCAAATTTGAATGAAACATTACAAAGACAAATATTTTTGTCTGGAATAACAAGCACTGATGAATTGTTGACAGTAAGAACAGGAATATGTATTAATGTTTTCTAAAAGGAGAAGTTTCAAACACTTCATAGTGTTTTTCATTTTCTAGTGTTTATAATCACAGTTTTATTGCTGAAATTAGGATTTTAGGTCCTTGCTTGTGTCCCATCATCTATAACGTGTTTGATCATTAAAGTGGGTTTTAATGCAGTGTGTGGGCCACTGACCTCGTGTCCAGCGTGTCAGGATAGGCACACACGCGCAGCATCTTAGAATTGGAGCCGACAGCATATAACGTCCCTGTGGGGTGGAAGGCCACGGCCCGGACCGCCTGCGTATCCTCCAGGGTGTTGACCATCACAAACTTGGCTTTAGACTTATCTTTCTAAAACACGCACATAAAAACACATTCTGTATGTGAGAAGGGTCAATTTGAAGATTAGGCCATATATTAATCTAGAATAATCGAGAAAAATCCCTAATCTGGGTTTGATCTGAGAAGTTTTAAGAGATGTAATTAAACCAACACTAAGGCCTTTAGAGAGAGAGACAGAATAAGAATGTTTTATTCAGTGAATGTTAACCCTGTATAGCCTGACATGTTTTTTGTTGAGAATCATATTTGATACATCAGGCTTTTATGGCTTATTTGGTATGATACAGGAGTTTGGTATAAAACATACCTGAGGAGCACTGGAAAAAAAATTTTTTCAGAGGCCCAAACTAAGCAAAAATATGCAATTTAGTGCAGTTTCTGATATTTATATAGCCAAAAAGATGAAATTCTGGCAGCTTGAAAATCAATGAGATCTTTATAAGAATATAATGCAATGCAATACAGTGATGATTAAAAGATGTACAAATAAACATTCCTCAAAGCCAAATCATATTTGATACTCACATTTTACCAACGTTTTCTAAAAATGACAGCATAAAATGTATACTTATGCTTGATATTTCAGTTTTTCTTTTTTAATAAATCTGCAAAAATGTCAACAATTCTGTGTTTTTCTGTCAATATGGGGTGCGGTGTGTACATTAATGAGGGAAAAAAAATAACTTAAATGATTTTAGCAAATGGCTGCAATATAACAAAGAGTGAAAAATTTAAGGGGGTCTGAATACTTTCCGTACCCACTGTATGTAGCATAACCTGAAGGGAGTGTTTTAGAATGATACTTAAAGGCCTTTCTCTTACTAAAAAAGTATATACTTTCCAACAGATGACAAAAGGCATGTAGTAGATTGTGTGCAACAGGTTTTTTCAGCAACATTTATCATGTTGATAATTTAGAGGCTTTAGAAATGTGCATATCAATTATGATACAGTATAGGCTTTATTGGATTTATTATGTTGAGCTGTAGGGGCACTGTACCTCTGGGGCTTTAGAGCAGGTCAAACTGCTGTCATTTTGTCCAGTTTTGTCTAGCTGGGCACTGCAGGAGATAACAAGCTCTTTTTAAAACCCACTTAAGAACCCAAACAGTAATAAAAAAAACATTCCAAGCAAATTTCATTAAAAAAAAAACATTTATTAAAACTTGATATAAGACAAAAATCTCATATTTCCCACCAAGCAATCTTACTTTGTGGATACATTGATATAGACATTTTCAAACTCTTTTAATTAAGAAAAAATGATTTGAGTGTGAGACTCACCTCTGGGACAGTACAGGAGACTGGCTGGGCGGAAGGCAGGCTGCTTGACCTACTGACCTCTGAGGAGTGCTGGTGACCACATCGCTGGCTCCTCCACACTCTTCCTGTGTCTGTGGTGTGGCGGAGGCGTCTCTCGCTACACTGTTGTCATTACTGCCTCCATTACACTGTTGAGAGAGAGCCTGCACCTCTTCTCCCAAATCATCCATTCCCACATTCAGCTCCTCCAGTCTCTGAATAGACCTGCACACATACAGTACACACAAAAACATGAAGCTTTAGAGTCATCTCGGAGCTAGTCTCAGGTGGCATGGCCATGGGCAGCCCACTGATCCTTCATTGACCATGTGATGCATACCACACACAGCACAAAGAAGGAGCTTTCTCAAAAACATAAAATACAAATTAAATTGAAATATAATTTTGAATTTAAATTCAAATAAATTCAGTTTGGCTTTATGGAGTTTCTGCAAGTCAGTAACTGGAAAAAAATTAATTTTCTGCTGAATTTTAAAATGTCCAAAATGAACTTTTTGGCAAAGCTAGTAGGGATATAACGATTAACCGCGAGCCGGTTGAAAATCGATTCAAATGGGTTGAGATGCTAAACAAATCACGATTCAATTAGGGGTAGGAGTTTATATGAATGTATGTCTGAGGGGAACTTACTGTATTTTTTTTTTTCATCTTGCCTCTGTATAATCACTATAATGCATAATAAAGTTCATAAGTGCAGCGCTGCTTTGTTTTCAGCGGAAACCAAGGAAACGCTTTAAGCGCCGCCTGCTGGCAGAGAGTGATTCAGCTTGTCTGCCGTTTCCATTTCATGTTTTATGTATATTTCACAAAACTGAAGTCAAACAATTCTGTTTTTGCTTCAAATTTCAGAATTATACAATCTAATTTAGATTAAAAACTGCTCATGTTGCATGTATGCAGCATCTTTGTTTGGATCATGATTAAAATGCAGTGGTTGCCTCTAATAAAAAAAATAAAAATAAAAAAAAAAGAGCACAGACAAAGCTTGTAACAAAAACTTATTTTGTTTATATGAAGAGATTTATTTGTGTTACTTATTTATTTGATTTGGGGCTTGTTTTAAAATTTCAATTTAGTTTTGTTATTTACATTTTACATTATATTTAAATTTTGTTATTTAGCAGACGGTTTTATGCAAAGCGACTTACAAATGATGACAATAGAAGCAATCAAAACCAACAAAAGAGCAACAATATGCAAGTGCTATATTTGTATATTATTGTAGTGTTATATTTCAATTTCACAACGAAATGTGCAGCATTTTGTCCAAGCAATAATAAAAGGACACATTTACTTTATAATTTGTCTTAAATCTCATTTTGTAAAAAAAAAAGTTGAGTTGAGTGAATCATTTACATCCCTAAAACCTAGTAAGGGAACTTAGAAACTTTGCCAGCCATTCCTGTCAGAGTGAACATGAAAAACATGAATACAAATTGAAATTAGTATTAGTTGAAATCTCTGTTTAAATGGGAATAACTTTGAGCTAGCTTATAAGATTTATTTTTATTCTGATAATAAATAGAATCCTTTTTCATGTGTGTCCACTCACGCACTGTGATAGGATATTTTGTAAGATAGAAAACAAAAAGAGCACTGGATTAGGTGTATAATTTAGCAACAATCCAATGTAGAAAACAGACCTTCCAGAAGTCTTCTATTGTTTGTCAATGACTAAGCAGCTCTTTATTGCGTGTGTAGCTTGTGACTGACTTTGCACTGCATATAAAGACGATTAATATCTATAATCAAGACAATATTTTTTAAAAAGAGTATCAAGATATGGGATTTTTTGATGGGGGGGGCCTGTGCCCCAGGACTGATGAAATCATTTTTTCATACACACACACACAGAAAAAAATGTTTCATTCATCCAATTAAAAAAAGGTAGGGTAATGATTCACAACTATATATTTTAACTTGAGCCAATGAAAAATAAATAACTTGCCCTTAGGGCATTTTTTTCAGTGCACATCAAAGTACATACAGCTTATAAAAATTATTTATTTCTTCACCCACTTCAAGTTGCTTAGCCGCTTGCGGCACCATCTGTAGAAGCCTGAGGTTAATCTCATTAGCCTTTCATTTGATATTCATCTTAATCTCTGCCAAACACCACCCACCATTACCACAACTGGTCATTTCCCAGTGGTCAAGGGGGCTTCCCCCTGAAAATCCCCTGAAGCAGGTGGCATAAGGCCAGAACACACAGGCACACACATTTTTAATAGTTTTTAATCTATTTTGGATTTCATTTCTTTGGCATAATAGTAAACTCCTAAACTTGTCCTAATATATATTCAAAAATATCCTACATTTCTGTAGTAACTCACTACCAGTAAGGCTTCTGTTGACAAAACAATGAATGTTTCTTCTGCCCTCCCTTCCCCTCTGACACGCTGCATTATTTATGGCTGTGTGGCCTTTAATGATGACATCACCAGTGGAACGGCACGGCACGGTTCCAAAACCTCCCTTTGTTATGATTCAGTTGTACAAGTGCGTCGTAACCACAGCAACAGAAGAACTAGAGAAGTATCAAAGCCGAACAAGTGAAGAGGGTCCTAAAATGAGGTCAGTGATTCTCAGATTTCAGTGTTTGCACCATTAAATAAAATTACTTTCTTGTAAGGGGTAGGAAAAAAAAAATATTTGAGTGACAGCTCACACAAAATAAATAAATATACAAAAAAAAAATCCTTCCACAAATTTGCAGATGTTATGATTCAGTTGTACAAGTGCGTCGTAACCACAGCAACAGAAGAACTAGAGAAGTATCAAAGCCGAAGTGAAGAGGGTCCTAAAATGAGGTCAGTGATTCTCAGATTTCAGTGTATGCACCATTAAATAAAATTACTTTCTTGTAAGGGGTAGGAAAAAAAAAATATTTGAGTGACAGCTCACACAAAATAAATAAATATACAAAAAAAAAATCCTTCCACAAATTTGCAGACTCTCAGAGAGGATTACTGACACATTTGGAGTCTGTTTTGTAAAGAGGGGGTGATTTATTAAAATCTATTTTTAAAAAATAATCTAAAATCATTATGTCTAGGCTTTAACCTCTCCTTAATCTTGATGAATCTCTCATCTCTTTCCATTATTTGACACATAGAAGGAAACACACAAGTCCCTGGGTCATCGAGGGTCATCGAGTGGGATGACCTGGTAACAAAAGAGGCGTACAGTCCACTAATAACTAATAAAAATTATAAGGACAGTAGGGTTCAAAAATCCACACTTAAAATATAGGATTCAAAATATAACTTAAATCTGGATCTAGAAAGTTGTAGGATTTCGTAAAGCTTTAACATCCGATCGAGTGCTGTCATTAAAGCAAAAGCAGGCAAACCAAATAAAACATTTTAAATATATTTTTCATTCAAATTGTTGTTTATAATATAGTTTGCTGTAAAAACTAAATTAAGCATTAATTTATGAAAAATCCTAAATAATAAACTACTCCACAGACTATCCATACACTACTCCACTGTATATTGTATATATGTGATGATAAACAGTAAAGGTATTATTTTTAAAAAGTCGGGACATGGTATAATCTACTTGTCAGTCTTGGGAACCATGAATACAAGCTACTGCCCTGACTGGTAATAAATAAAACACCATGTAAATGAGAGTTAAAAGTAGGCAAATGTAAAACCATGTGTGTATACATGTATATGTGTTTGTTTTCCTTTGGGAATTCTCCACCCACTTTGAGTTCCCTGGCTGCTCGATGCACCATCTGTAAAACCCTGAGGTCATTCTCAATCTCATCTACATCTCATTAGCCTTTCATTGATATTCAACCTGCCAAGCCTTTTTCTCTGCATCCTTTCCTTTTGCTTTTAGCAGCATCAGATTTTACCTTGTGTTTTTGTGTTTGTAGACTTCAGCTGGTGTGATGTACGGCAGTGCAGCTCTAGAACAACTGACTTTTGGATGTAATGTTAGTGGTGACGTGGAGCTTGGCTGACCTAGTAAGGAAGGTTTCTGTGAGGTTTTGCTTGGCGGTGGGCGGGGCCTCGTGTTGCTGGACTCCGCCCTCTCGCAGCATCTGCTGGTAGAGTTCCCGCTGCTGCTGCTTCTGCTCCAGATGTTGTTGCACACGCAAACGCTGGCGGTAATATTCCTGAAACTGCTCTGTGGATTCCCACAACTATACAGAAACAGAGGAGACAAAGATGTGCTGAGAAGTAAACGAGAAAGAGGTATGACATTGGTGAAGCCGAGAGTTAGCAGGTAAGCAGCTAAATGCTGTGCCACCAAAGAGTTCTCAAGCGCCCACAGCTGGCCGTTTTCAGAATAATGTCTGGCATTTTCAGCTGGCTAAAAATCCTTTGGTAGACACACTGCCTTACTCTCATTTCACCCTAAAAGCTTATGAGTAGACAGACACTGAAGAGGAGTCACTTTCTGGTCTGATGAACAGATTTAATACACCACAGCTCTACAGTGATTACTACCACAGATTAAAAACCTAGACAGGAAACTGTGTAATGTTGTCACAGAACTCAGAGCCTCTGCAATCAACCTTCTGTAATCCAAGATATCAACACATCCAGACTACTGACCTCCGGCAACCAACCACATATTTCTTTAAAAATATCCAAAGCATTTGGATAAAATATCAAAGTAGATGTAAAATATAAATTTTCCTATTAGATCCAAATACAGTGTTAAAGTGTTGATATACAAATAGCTGATGTTTTATTTGTTATAATAGCTTACCAAATAATTTTAGTAAGCCTTAAACATATTTAGGCATATAATGTCAAACAAATTAGATTCCCAGAGTCATGGAGAGCATATCACAGCTGGAATGACCCCACCAGTTTTCTGTAATCTACAGGATACGGACTAAAGGACCCTAAGTGTCAGCATCAGCATCAACGCCTCTCGTTTACTTTGAATGGAGTGACGTCAAGCGTTGCCGAAATTAATTGTGGGTCTGTCGCGTCGTGTTGGGTCCGTTGCTCACGGCAGAAGTTGAAAACTTTTCAACTTTTCAAGCACCAACGCATGCGTCAGCCAATCAGATCACCTTATGCAAATACCCTGGTGCAGACGCTAGCCAATCGCGTTCATACAACACCAGAAAACTAATGTGATTGGCTGTTGTCACTATGACAGTCACGTCAGCACCACGCTTCAGAAACGCCCTCCATCAATCGTCGACGTCAACGCCCCGTGTGAATATACCGTTACAGTACAACATTCTAGAACCCTTCAAACAAGAGGAATCTGTAAAGGTCAACATACTAGAACTCTTCACACAAAAAGAATGTGAATTTATCTATCAACATTCTAGAATATTTCTAGTGACATTCCACCACAAACACATGCCTAGCGACAGCCAATCTAAGCCAACTATGCAGTGATAAAGTGGAAGCAGTAGCTGAGCTTGCCAGTTATTTATGACCCTGCTCAGGGTTACAGGCTGTTTCTGAGGGAGGAGAGAACACATGAAATCTTCTACTGGTCAGACATATAATTACAAAGCATGTTGTTCAACAGCTGGCACAAATAAATCAGAATGTCACTAAAAATGCTAAATTGAAATATTATTAGAACTTAATTGTTCCCCTTCTAGGGAACCCGCGCTGCGGACTCTATGGGGACTGCTGCAAGCAGGACCGGTGTCTGAAGCTCACTTGCCTTGGTTTTCTCCATAACATCTTCACATGCACTGTTAAACAAATGGCTCCTGAAGACAATAAAAGTTGGTGATGTGTTTGGCAGGTGCCCTCTTATTAGGGTTGTGACGGTGAGGAAATTTCCCCACCGGTTAATCGACGTGTGACAACACCGGTAATACCGGTATCACCGCGGGGGCATTCCCTCTTTTCCTCGTTTTCCTTTGCTTTTAAATAGCTTGTAAAAGCGGCGTGCGCATTTTACTTTCACTTTCAAATAGTGGCAATTCGGAGTAAAGCAATTGTTCGTTTTTAGTTCGTTTGAATTTTCCCTCTTTTTGCAAAAGTCAACAGGCTTTTCAAAATCCAAAATATTGCCTAACAGGCGCTTTTGCATTTCATTTCGAAACTAAATCATCCGCGATTGTCTTGTCTGTCTCACCCCATTCTTCTTGTCAGTCAGCTCGACTCACTCTCCTCACTGGATAAATGAAATCTGATCTGTGATGCAACTGTCGTTCAACTGCAATGAGCAGCCGCGTTCACTTTTTAATTCTAGTGTCTGTTCTTTTACTGAACTAAATTATTTTTATTACTATAAAAAAATCTAAACGACGGTGGGGGTCGGTGACGCGGTGGGCAAGTGAAGTAACCGGTGTTGCGGCTTAACACCGGTATCACCGTCAGCCCTGTCTATCGTGGCAAGCCTACCTCTTATGCTTCCGGGTGCCCGCCTGTGACGTCACGGGCTATGTGGGCCAATGGGATTGGAGTTGTTTCACACGTGCTTCAGACACCGGTCCTGCTGGCAGCAGTCCCCATAGTGTCCTCTAGAGGAACCATGGTTACATGTGTAACCCGAGATGTTTGGCATGTTGCTTTTTTTAATTATTAGTTGTTGTTGTTTTTTATATTAGGAGTGTTGTTTACTGGTGTTTATTTTAATACTGTTCAATTAAAATAAAGAACATCATTAACAGAAACCTATTGAGTAATTTATTTAATGGATTCATTGACCGGCAAAGTACCTCATTCTTCTCTGCAGAACCAGGGGTTGGGGCATCCTGACCAGGGGCAGAGACCGGGCGAGAGTTTTGAGGACCAGGTGAGCTCATCATTTTATCAGATGGAGTTTCAGTTCTGGAGCTGCAAGACCAGAGAGTCCACATTACTCTTTTAGACACACACCTCACCTTTGTAATGACTTTGCTCTGAAAAGATTCTGCTTTCAAGTCTGTTCTGCCACACCCATCAAAATGTCTCAGAATTCAATATGCGTTGAATATGTAATGCACACTGACATATTTTTACAGGGTGTTTTGAACAATAACACAATGCAACAACTAACAATATATATGCACTACCTTAAAAAGTTTGGAATAATTAAAATGTTTTAAAAATGTTTTTGAAATAAGTCTCCTATGCTAACTGAGACTCATCAATGTTGAAAACATTTCTGCTGCTTAATATTTTTGTGGAAACTGTGATACACTACCTTTCAAAAATTCGGGGTAAGAAAGATAAAAAAAAATCAATACTTCTATTCAGCAAGGACGCATTGAATTGATCAAAAGTGACAAGTGACATTTATAATGTTACAAAATAAATGCTGTTCTTTTGAACGTTCTATTCATCAAATAAAATATCATGGTTACACATTTTTTTAACACTGATAATAATAATAACCAATATTAATATTTCAGCACCAGTAATAACTGAGAAGAAATTCAGCATATTATAATAATTTCTTAAGAATCATGTGACACTGAAATAATGGCTGCTGAAAATTCAGCTTTGCCAACATAGAAATAAATACAAGTTTAAAATATATTGAAGTAGAAAACAGTTAAATTGTTAATTAATTTTTCACAGCTTTTACTGTAACACAGCCTTGGTGAGCATAAGAAACTTAATTCAAAAACATTAAAAAATATATATTTTTTTCCAAACTTTAACAAGTAGTGTACACTAAAATAAATCATTAAAATAATAAAGACATTGTGGTTTTAATAATTACAGCTAATTCTAAAAAAAAATCTGCTAATTTGCCCTGTAGTAGTGCTATCAAATGGTGCCACCGATCATATTAAATATGTACAGGTTAAAGTATTCTGGAGTTTGTTTTAAATGGGTCAGGCATCTCAAACTCTAATGAAAATATTTCAGGTGTATCAGGTGATGTTTACCTTTCCGGTGACTCCTCAAAGATGCTGTGACATCCTGAATTCTCCATCATCACACTGCGGTTCAGGTGTTGAAAATTAGCGAATGAGTGTGACATGGGTGAAGTTTTCCCTCCGTCCGTACCAGCTGCTCTCTTCTCTTGGCCAGAGAGACCGTAGGACAGGCCGTCCAGCGCTGGGTTCAGAGATCGTGACATGTAGGTGTCTGCAGACTGCGGGCGCCGAAGAGGGGAAGCAGGGTACGGGGAGAGCTTGCTGATGAGTGGAGTGAGGAGGTCTGCATAAGCGGCCTTGGCAGGTTTAACAAGTCGATCCACATGGATATTGAGCATCTTCTGCTCAAAAGCGCAAGAAAAGGCGCTGGGCGACAGGTTCTGGAGCCAAGAAAGCAAGCTTAGGTCGAGATCATCGCAGCCGTTCCCGCACAGCATGTCTATTCCCAGAAGAATCTCACTCTCTGTGATCTCCTCTCCGGTGGCTTTGCTCTGGCAGAACTCGACGCAGCATTCATACAGAAGGCCTTTAATAAGAAGCTGGAATAGACGATTGGAGCTAGCGCGGAACCCCGCCTCGCTCAGCTTTCGGTCAGCGGGAATGAAGTCTGCCACCATGCCGCAGGCCTCCTCAAAACACTGCACGCGTGCTGTGCTCGGGTTCCAGTCCTTAAACTCAGCATGGTTGGTGAGGCGGGGCAGCGTCAGGAGAAGGCAAAGCTTGCTGTAGTCCTCCTTTGATGAACAAAACTCTTCCAGAGCATGCAGACACTTCACAGCCTCCTGCATGGTCAGCTCCAACTGAACACAGAGAGACAGAATGAGAGAGAAGCCTGAGCCATTTGCAAACAAGCTCTAATCGGTTTCTCACATGGTGCTACCATGGTTTTATGGACAAGATACGCTCTCAAGATCAACATCAATATTTTAGTGGCATGTTTCAATTTTCAAGTTTATTTCTAAACTTTACATTTTGAACAAGTCTCTTATGCTAACCAAGACTGCATTCATTTGATCAAAATACAACAAAACAGGAATATTGTGAATTATTATTGCAATTTAAACAACTGTTTTCTATTCTGATGATTTATATGTAGCATATAAAATATAATTTATTTCTGTGATGCAAAACTGAATTTTCAGCAGCCATTACTCTATTCTTCAGTGTCATATGATCCTTCAGAAATCATTCTAAAGTACTGATTTGGTGCTTAAGACACAATGTAAAAGTCTTTACTGTCACTTTTAATCACTTTTTAACAGTATGCACAGTTAAAAATGTAAAAAGCAGTGCCACATAATGACAAACAAAATGAATCAAACATCACATGGTGGCATCTGATGACAAGACACCATTTCTGTGTAGGTTGTCATGGTGACACTGATGTTACTCACATGTTGTGGCTCATTCTCAGCAGACATCGCGTTGTTCACGCACAAAGCTTCCAGAAACTTCTGTTTCAAAACAATGTAGCGGAACCTGAAAGTACATGGGAAAATGCAGTAATACACCGTACATGAATTTAAACCAACAGTGCTTCATTTTATTGAAATATTCATATAGATCATTTGGGCAGTATTGCAGGTTTTATATTGCTATATTCAGTGAACACTTAAAAATTTAGTGTTTATGCACAAAATCATAACTCAAAATTCTAAAGTGTAGAAGACTAAATTTATTTTCTTCATATTTAAATGCAAGTAAACTTCTATTAGATACGAGATGCAATTCTAGAAAGATTCTGAGCTGATCTCTCACCTTTTCCTGTCAAATTTATCCAGACACTCAAGAGGCTGAATAAACTGCAACACCTCATCCCACTGTCCATCCAGAATGAGCTGCCTGCAGGGGGGAGGAATGGTGGAGGGAGAGAGAGGGAGAGAAAGAGTCTAAACTTGGAACAAGTGTGGCTAGACAATTTGACTTGTAATAGCACAATAATAATACCACCTTCCACAACTAACAATTTAGACAAGTTTAGAATATATTCAAAGAAACTTTTTCAATGAAAACAAGTCAAAATCAACATTTCATTATCTGACTGGTATTAACATTGTATCACACTCAAATAGTACATCAGAGACGGAAATTAGCAATATAAAACACACTACATCTAAGTTTAGTAAGTTTAACGTGGTGATAAAACTCTGAATAATGCCTTATCAGTCTATTCCGAGTTAAGTAGGGTTGTGGTGTGAAAGGCACCTTTGTTTATAAGGGGCCTGGTTTCTGAAAAGGGACCCAAACTCTCACGCACTGATTCAATGAGTAATGAGCAACGCTCAGAGAAAACACAAGTGAGCAATTTTATCACTTCAATGCAGAGTTCAACCGCCATAAATATGCAAACACAACCATTATATAAGGGGTCGACAACCTATGGCACATGTGCCAACATTGGCACTGATAATGACCAGCACACAAGCAATAGAAAAAGAGGTGTATGTATTTTATTTAAATAAAGTTCTTTAAACCTGCATTACACTATTAAAGTGTTTGCGCTAGTCAATAGACACGCATGCGACTGCTGTACATACAAGCCGCTGAGAGCTCAATGCAGATCAATGCAGTGTTGTGCTTTTGCCTAGGTTAAGTCCGTTTCACTTTCCTAACACGGCGAGACTGACAGCTTACAGTTTATTCTGCATTTGTTGCTCTTAGCTTTCAGTAAAATATATTAGTACTATGAAGTTGGAGATTTTCAAGTCAGTATGCAGAGTTCTTAACATTTCACACATGAATCACAATGATGGTGATGTGCAAACTACAACATTCCCTCACACACACACACACACACACACACACACACACACACAGGGCATTCAGTAGGGTCACACTGTAAATCTCTTATTCAAAGTCTAATTTAAACCTGAAAATTAACAAACTTTTAGGATTTTGAAAAGTTTAAACATTTTCTGAAAAAATGGCTTCAGAAATATTTAAGATTCTGCATTATTCATATATGTAACGTGTAACATGATTAATCATGTTATGTAACGTGGCTCATCAGGTTTCAACTATAAAATGTTTTTTTTAATCTGAATTTTTGAAAAATGGTTATGTGGGAGGGTGAATGATGGTACTGTTAAAACAGAAAAATTTAAAATGGCACTTCTTGACCAAAAGGTTGCCGACTCCTGCATTATCTGATTGGATCATAACGCCGCCACATTAGGTTTTTAATTTTGATTTAAATTCTGCCTGAGTATAAGATGTTTATGGATCAAACCTGAGGAAGAGCATGTCATCTGAGTACAGGCCGTTGATGACCCCGCTCTCTTTCTCCAGGGCCAGCATGCTAATGTGCAGCTTGCGGGAGCTCAGAAAGTCCAGCATCACCTTGATGATCTCCACTTCCTTCACGTTTATGATCTCCTCAGCCGTCATGGTGGCAAGCTTTCACAGAAAGAATGAGAAAATGAATAAATCATTTAGCAAATGGTTATATCCGAGAACAGTTATAGTATAGACTTTCTCAATCAACCAATGGTCATCAGGCCATTGCTAAATTTAAAAAACATGAATTCAGAAACAATTTTTAGTTTTTTTCCCCCCCTCTCCAGACCAGATCTAATGACTAGGCTAGGCTATAAAATATAGAACTTTAGGGCCCCTCTAATCACAGGGCATGCTGACATGCTGAATATGTTGACATGCTTTAATGTTCAAAAAACACATTATTTTTCAAATACTGTACATTATTGTAGGTCCTCTATGCCCCGCCTCTCTCAAAAATGTAGTTTTCAACAAAGCCCCCTCCTTTGACAAGCCCAATCTGCTCTGATTGGCCAGCTGACCCAGTGCATTGTGATTGGCCGAACATTGCGAGCGTCAGCTTTCAAAGTAAATATCAAGACAGTTAATAATGTCGTTAGTTTTACCATCAGTTCAAGCCCGAAAGGGCAACAGAGTCGCGTGACAGACACAGTGATGATGCAGTACACAAGCTGCGGTTAAGACAGCTGACGTGCAATGATGACCCTGTTCCCCTCACACACACGACGCGTTACTCTGCGCTGCGCAAAACTCCGCATTTGAACAGTCAATAGCAAATACTTAAACTGATAACAAAACATACTTACAGTCGGTGATTCAGAAGCGCCAGATTGTCATAGCAAAGTCGGAATTGACCCTTTTTTTTTTTTTAGAAATAGCCTTTGTGCACAGCCAGCCTTGTACTCTTCTAGGTTAAAAAAAAACTGTCGTCCATAAAATGCGTTGCACAAATTCGAACATCTGGGTTGTGCTGTTCTGTTGTAAATAAATCTTAACCAATGATTCCTAATTGCATCTACTTCTAGAAGGCCAAGTAAAGTGCTTTTGCTTTCACACTGAAACACACAGCGTCTCTCTGACATGGCTGCATCAACACTACTGCTGTTCCTGAAACCACGCCTTCTTTCTTTGCGTGCACATTTGGGCGGCATTATGCTAATATTTCCACATAGTGATGTAGACATGTGGGGGCGTGTTAGAACTAGCCGTTTTAGGTAGGCGTGGCTGACTCTTAACTTTTATAAAGAATATCTCTTTGGATTTGAGACTTTAGTCTTTGCAACTTTACAGATCTTCTTTATGCACCAAGAGCTTGTAACACTCCAAAGAGAAAGGAAAACTTGAAATAGCATCATATGACCCCTTTAACATTTCAACATTTACCAATACATTATTGAAATCAAAAGTTGTATTATCTACAGTTGCATTTTTATTACCTAACGTTAACATAGACACTGTAACAAATGTACTGCTAATGGGACCTTATTGTAAACTGTTACTAATAGTTATTATTTCAGTTTATAAAGCCCTGTAATGTACTGTAGCTAGAAATCACTGCAGTGCTGAAAGACTACAAGTGAAAAAGTAACAACCTTAACTTTCTAATTAAAATACCAAACCAAATGTTATGACAAAGAAAAGTCAACATACCAGAAAATGCTAATGAAAACACACAAAAGCATGGGAGGTGACCTGCCATTCTACCAAAACTAAAACAGCCTGTTCCTCAATACTATCACATCACATTATCCAACTTAACCTTCAAATCATTTCAAATAATTCTAATGAAAATACCACTTAGGTTTTGTTTTAAAATGAGCACATTATTCCTGATAGCTAAAGGAATTAGTACTACATAAACGAGAAAACAATTTATTAACATTAGGTATTACCACAACAATATTATTCCTTTGAGAATGCTCTGAATATACATTTTATACATTCCCGGTCTCCCATACATTTCTACAACAAGCACAATGTAGTAGCTTATGAATGGCTTTTTTGGGGATTTAAACCTTCAACCTTTTAGTATTACAAGCACATTCTTTGAACCGCTAAGCCACGCCACCCCCCAAACAAGCACTATGGGGAAACGCAGATTTGTTTTCTCATGCATTGCAGTTCATTACAATACATCTATCTGACCGCTTACACTGATTATGTCCTAAATAAGCTACATTACATCCCATCAGGCACCAGTGAGAGCGGACATCCACCCATATCCACCACCACAGACATATTCTGAAGCTGCGGGGGGAGAGTGCGTGTCATGCAGGCGGCGCAGCAGCAGCAGCAGCAGCAGCCTCCCCGGCCTCGCCTATCCTCATATCAACGGCGATAACCGTCGCGAAGAGCAATTTTAATCTCACCTGATAATCTCTACATACAAGCGAAGTGCAGAAATCTTCTGTGGGTCCACCGAGGGTGTGTCGACACGCACTGTCTAGTGTTTTTTTCCCCCTCCGTGTTTCGGGGCGAGAGGCTCTTGTTGTCCCTGCCGCTCGCTGGTTGTCAAGAACAAGCTTCCTCTGCGCTCTCCACCAATCCGCGCTCACGCACACAAACCCCCGCAAAACCCGCCCCGGTCCGCACTGACCTGCGTGTTATTCAACAAACTGAGGCTTAATGGGGATTTGTGATTAGCAGCATTATGTACGCATTATACTATGTGTGTAAACTAACACTAAGCCGAGAAAGTAGCGGTTTATGGGGATGTTTTGGGTTTTTGTGATGGAATTATCATGTTCTAATTAATTGTAAATTAATACAAACAGCACAAAAATATACACATACAAATAACACACAAAAAATATAACAAAGTTACACAATTAATAACCGATATTTAATTCAAAATCAAATGTATTGCTCGTGGTTTAAATGTTTCATTGGTGATGATTAATTTCAATTTACAATTCCAAAACAATAGTTATATATATAATAATAGTTTTTGTTGTTGTTGACATTTCATTAAAATCCGTTAAGTAGCCTACTATTCAACATCGCTGTAAGCGTGACCAATGTAGTTCAACTCCCGAACGAATGACTCGTATGAGTCGGTTCTTTTTTGTGTGAATCTGAAGTACAGCGCGACCACTCTGGTCCGAATCACTAATCTATCACTCTTAAGAGTCGGTTCTCTTAGAAGAATTAAAATGCATACAGCACGAACAGTGCAGTCTGACTTTTGAACCGGTTCTTTTTAGTGAATCTAAAACAAACAGCGCGACTGGAGGTAGTTTTTTGTTAGAGAAACAAAATGCGTACAGCACGACCAGTGTAGTCCGACTTTCTAATAAATCACTCATTAGTGAATCAATCCTATTCAAAAGCTTTCAAACTATCTTTGAGCCTTAAATCACTCGCTGTATTGACACCCACAATATGTGTAGTTTTTGTTTATACATTGTAATGAATTAAATAAGTTAATGCTTTTTTATCCATTGCATTTATGCTGCCATTTAGGAGTGAAAATGTCATTTAAAATACCTTTTGCACCATTTTTCATTGATATTATCTCTTCATTTGTAAATGAAAATTGTGTTGCATTTCAGTATTTATTCAACAGTTCCATTAAAAATTATAATACTACTTGTAAGGAACCAGAACGGTTAATTTTTTTATGATTCACATCCCTACCCATTATTACACACCAAGTCATAAATTATGTTATTATAAGTAGATAATAATGTTGGATCATAACAGAGGGGAAAATTAGGTCAAACAGATAAAGTTTTGGTTGTAAATCTGTATTTATGTTGAGGTTAACATTTAAATACAACAGGCAAAGCATATGACAAACAAACAGCGGAGATGACCTGGAAAAAGATTAGACAGCATGTGGAAATGAACATCTCTCAGAACAACTTACTTTTACTCTTATCACGTCTCATCATACTTGCACCTGTTAAACATCATCTTTTTCATATGAAAAATATCAGTAATATTCAATGGCTTAAAAAATATGCTTAGTATGTAAAACTATATCTGTACAGCATCAATAAGTTCAAACAATGATTTACTTCACTTAGTAAAAATAACAAATATCTTTCAATTCTTTTGCACCCGAAGACAAAATGTGTTACCAGACAACAGCCTGCCCAAATAATCCCAGCTCTTAAAAATGCACTTCATAATTAAAAATTAGTTCCCACATGATTTAGCAATAATATGCACCATCTCTTTGAAAGCTTCATTATATGATATTCAGTAACTCAGTGTTTCCTCTGTATTATTCATACGGAAATTTACTCTACTCAAACAGTCAGCTAAACTGCTCTGTCTCTCTAAAATGTATGTTTCAAACATACACGGCACCCAGATATTCTGGGTCATGACACTAGCGATAGCAACATATAGGAATGTATTTTATCATTCTAACTAACATGTTTAGTTTTGCTCCTCAACTTAATCAGTTAAAGGCTCCATCATTACTTTTACACCACATACAGAGTAACCCAAGCATGTTCATTTTATAGCAAGTCTTGAGCGAACAACTCTTACTGTAGCTAATTTTACACACGTTCCTGGGGTAGCAGACGTCCAACAAAATATTCAAAATATTCAAACAGAGACATTAAATAAAGCAAGAAATTCTGAGGTTCCAGTACACTAAATGCTTCTTCAACTGCATGACCATCTGTAACGTTAGTCTTCAAGTGCAGTATGTCCCTAATATAATCTTTTACACCTCCATTTCCACAAACACTAAAGAAGCAGATTGTGTATCTTCATATGATGCAATGACTTGCTCATAAACTCAGTAAGTGTGCGTTAAGTATTGCATAAAAGACACAAGACAAGCATAAGGCCACAAAATGTAACATGTCGGAAATAAAAATGACTTAAAAGCGCATCTGTCAGTGCTGCAAATAAACACACACAAGTGTGTATGTGTACTGTAGAACAGAAGGTCTTGAATTTGCCACAAATGAACATCCAAAGCCCGCAAAAATGATTTCTTTACATTCAGGATGTGCATCATAATGTCCGATAGGCAGGAACACTCTCAGTGAGCTGTCAACTTATTTGAGGAGTTTTTTGGGTGTGTTTTGTTTCTTGATCTGCCAGAGGTGGCTGTAGATGGTGATGGCGTCCACACTAGCTGACATGGTCTTAGCGGGGATTTTGCTGAACTGTTTCTTATCCGAGCTGTATTTGTAGAGGTTCTCGATCATTTTGGGTGTGATGGTCTTGGGCCCGATGCCAGCCAGCTTGTTGATCTCCTCCGCCTCTGGATAATATGTGTATAGAGAGCGAAACTGGCAGCCAGAGTCTCTGAACAGAATCAGGAAGTTGTTGGCTTCGGTTTTCTCCATTTCCTGGGAAACATAAAACAAATACTTACAAATATGAAATCATTATTATTCCCCTTCAGGTTTTAAATGACAATCTAGACCTCTGCACCAAGTGAATCAAGAACTATTTATTTAAATAGGACTCATGTAGTATCTTCATATTCCACAGTCCCAGAATAGAAAAAATGAAATAAAAAAATAAATAAATCACTAAATAAAACCATATTTGTTACATGGAATAAGACTTTTAATTCGCTACATAAATTAAATAGAATTTTCTACAGCAATGTTTGTGCAACATTTTTTCCCCTCACATCCAGGATTTTGTTCTTCTGTCCCTCATTGACGCGGCCCGCGAGGCAGCAGTGAGCCAGTGCGTTCTGGATGATGTGTTTATTTGATTTAGCACTGGGCTCCTTGTACAACTTTGGCCCTAGAGAGGAAGAGACATAAGAATTAGAGGAAGCTATCAACATTTGTGTGCCGACTGCTGTTGAGGTTCAAGGTCATGACAAGGTTATGATAGGGGTCAGTCAATTTTATCCATTTAAAATGTCAAAGTTCAGTGTATTCAGTTTAGTGTTACAGTAAATGGCATACTGCTTGTTGGTAGCTGAAATAAAAACGTTCTTCTACATAAAGATTTTAGGTTAAAATGTTTTTGCAGTTCATTTAAATTCATTAGATTGTCATGTCACCTGTGTATTCTGCGTTTGATGCTGCAGATGACGTTGTTGATTCAAGCTCCCAGTTCTCCCCGTTTCCACTTATGGATGGACACGGTGACAGAAAGCCCTCTGTGGACTCTGGCCTGAAAATACACAATCAGACACACTTAAAATAGCTCTTTTATAAAGCCTGAAGTACTAATTTAACAGGTGGCCCTTATTGCTGCTGGAAAAAGCAATGTTTCATATCAAATCAACTGCCCAAAAACCAGTAGTAAGCATAATTCCACACACTGATGTTGAGAAGCTGAAGGCAGTAAAAAAGGAAGCGGAGCATGGATGAAGGAGAAATCGCAACTCATTGGACTATGTTCTAACCAGGTGCAAGTTTCCAGCAACTAATTCAAGTAATTTAAAAAGCCCACAGTGAAAGCAAAAATTCTGCATGACTTGTCATAGAAGTAATGGCCAATCAGAACGTATGTGATGTTTTTATACAGTGATGCAGAGCATGATTCTGTTGCAACCAGATGGATTGACAAAATGTCTTGTCACTTGTCATTTGTCGCTGGACAAAAACTAACATGGAAGTGGTATAATTTATCACTTGCACCTGGTTAAAGGGATAGTCCAACCAAAACTGAAAATTCTGTTATTATTTACTCACCCTCATGTCATTCCAAACCTGTATGACATTCTTTCTTCTGTGTAATACAAAATAACATATTTTGAAGAATGTTGGTAACAGTTTCTGGTCCTACTGATTTTTTGTCCATACTGTGGAAGCCAATGGGACCCAAAACCATTTGGTTACTAACAATCTACAAAATACCTTTTCGCGCTCTACAGAAGAAAGTAAGTAATACAGGTTTGGGATGAAAATGTAATTTTTGGGTGGACTATCCCTTTAAAGGGGTCATATGATGCTTTTTTAAAGATCATTATTTTGTGTATTTGGTGTAACAGAATATGTTGACATGCTTTAATGTTCAAAAAACACATTATTTTTCAAATACTGTACATTATTGTAGGTCCTCTATGCCCCGCCTCTCTCAAACGCTTCGTTTTCTACAAAGTCCCTCCTTCCGACAAGCGCAGTCTGCTCTGATTGGCCAGCTGACCCAGTGCATTGTGATTGGCCGAACACCGCAAGCACTCGTCGGAAATGTAACGCCCCTTACCATAATCGCGAGCTTCATCTTTCAAAATAAATGTAAAGACAGAGCCCGAAAGGGGAACAGAGTCGCGTGACAGACACAGTGATGAAGCTGGTATGTGTTTGCAGTACACAAGCCACGGTTAAGACAGCTGACTCCACTGTGATGTGACCCCCTCTCTCGCGCTCTTTTTTTGCTTTCGACTAGAAACACACAGCATCTCCCTGACATGGCTGCTTCAACACTAACTGCGGTTACTGAAACCACGCCTTCTTTCTTTGCGTGAACATTTGGGTGGCATTATGCTAATATTTCCACATAGTGAGGTAGATATGTGGGGGCGTTCTAGAACAAGCCGTTTTAGGGGGGCGTGGCAGAGTCTTAACTTTGATAAAGAACATAGAGAACCAAATCTCTTTGGTTTTGAGACTTTAGTCTTTGCAACTTCAGGGATCTTATCTATGCACAATCAGCTTGTAACACTCTAAAGAGAAAGGAAAACTTGAAATCGCATCATATGACCCCTTTAAGACACAATGCTAAACTGAGTTTCATAAACAACTGCTAAAAGATGAGCCATTTTCTGTTGTTGTTGTTATGATAAAGTAGCCAACAAAATCACTACAAAAAACAAATATATACTATTATACAACAAAACATGAACACAAAGACTGCTACTGATTGTTTTATGACAAATGACTCAGAGATGATAATTATAACAGTTTATTATGTTCCACTAATATGCTGATGATCTAGTGAACTGATCTGTCCAAGCGAATGAGTTTGTCCAGTGCCCAAGCTGAAATGACAAGCCGTCGGAGACCTAATGACATGGGTATGATGCTGTCTGCAAACTGACCTTCCCTTTCTCCCTTTAGGGGAGCTCAGAAAGAAACGCAGACTGCCAGGAGACAGTCTGCTGCCTCTGAGCAACCAGAGAAAAGACAGAGATACCATAGACAGAGGGTTATGAACAAGACAACAGAGATGTGTGTCAGTACTGATTAATACAAAAGTGTGGCATTTATAATCTCCACAAAAACTCATTATGTTCTCTGTTTTTGAACGATCTTTAACAGGGAAGGTAACAGTGAACTGGACATGGTCTCACCTGGATGTCCTCTTATCAGATTGGACACTCTCACTGTCTGCCAAATTAAGGGAGGCGAGTGATAAGCTGGACACAGAATATCCACGAGGTCTTGACCCTGAACACACAAATACGAATGCATATACATGCACATAATTGGCATACATTTTCTTTTAGAAGCCAGTTTCAAAAGCTCTGATATCATGAGAGCAAATTAAGTGTATTTAAGTGTCATTTTTATACGATTAAAAATATAAACATTTTAATAAAACAAAATGTAGATATATAATATTATTAAAAATATATAATATAATTAGATTTTTTAATATTACTAAGTATATAATAATAATAAATATTAAAATATAGATAGAGTCATATTTATTATTAATACTAATTTTGGTTTTAATAATAATATTAACATAATTATAATTAATAGAAAGTAATATTTTAATAATTGTAATATTGTTTTAAAAAAAGAACAAAAAAAAACTATTTCCCATCGTACCTGTGGCTGTCCGTGCTGGAGGTTTTGGAGACTCCATGATGTCTCTGTGCATAGATTTGGGGCGTGGCTTCTTCTGCTTGACACTAGCGGGGCGTGGCTTAATAACACTGTCCATGTCCTCCATCAGTTTGAGCTGCTTCTTCCT
The DNA here is from genome assembly GCF_001515645.1 of Sinocyclocheilus grahami. Lineage (NCBI taxonomy): Eukaryota > Metazoa > Chordata > Actinopteri > Cypriniformes > Cyprinidae > Sinocyclocheilus > Sinocyclocheilus grahami. Next base: position 673,912 of record NW_015505801.1, on the reverse strand, counting down.
CAAACATTCATTTTTTATATAATCCCGTCTTGCCTTCTCCTCCTCCTTCTTCTCACGTTCATCTTCTGCTTTCAATCTGATTAAGGAAGCAGAGAATACAAGTATGATGAACAAATTTCCCTAAAACCTTGCTTTTACAAGTTTAATGGCTTTTACAAACCATTTTGAATTCATTTATTAAATACAGAACCAAAATGGGTGAATGTAAAAATGGAGTATATTCCAGTGACTAGTAATTTCAATGAATCAGTTCAACTTTTAATTTGTGTCATCACTCAGAAATGTTACGGAAAGATCTTAACTTCAAATGCTTTAACATTTTTTTTGTATTTTATTATTGTTATACTACTGAGTATAAATGAAAATAATTTGTTCTTAGTTTATATTTCTATTTAAAAAAAATGATTTATTTTACTGTTTATTTCTATCTTCACACATTAAACATTTCAATTATCCTCTGCAACTGTTACTGCTTAGTCAAAATGCCAGTTTGTTTTAACAACACCTCTTTCTAAAAACACCTATATCTTTAGCACACATTGATATCTGTAGCATGATGTGTTGAATTAGCTACAGTATCTGTGATTGTGTGACTTAGTTTACTGTGATCGTGTAGTTCTCTGTTATTGTGTGATGTTGGAGTTGTGGTGTTTTTCATACCGTGCTGCTTCTTTCTTTTGTTCCATCTCGGCCTCCTGTTGCTGTTTCTTGATCTGCATCTCTTTCTCCCTCCGTAGCCTTTTTTCCATCAGAGCTGCCTTCTTCTGTGCAATATCCTCCTCTGGCTTTAGGTCATCCTGAGTCACAGCAACACAAACAAACAATCATTCAGTCTGACACAGAACCTCATGTGCAGCTGGGTGTACGAGACAATGTCTCTCACGGAACATTGTGTTGTGCTTCATGAACGATAGAAAGCACAAACACTGAACTCAAACACAAGAACCCAAACACATTTTTAAAATACAAAGAGTCTATCTCAAATGAACGCTTGCTTGAGAATTGCACGTTTAAATGGAGTTAAAATTACAAAGGCATGCTGAAGCCCTTGATCAGAGCACCATACACTGCCACCATTTGTGCCAAATACAAAGAATGAAAGTATTTTGTTTGTTTGAAATAAGACCCTGGTTTTTGATATTTTAGAGAAATATTGTCAGGTATGGCAGTAAAATCTGCTAGTATTATAAATAACTTTTTTTTTTTTCATTGCTTTAACATGTGTCCATTTTTTAGATGCCAAGGACCCCTAAATATGATCATTCACTTGTTAGGGACCCCATCCTAAATTTTAAAAGGCAGTTAGGCAATATACTGTATTTAAAAGGCAATATATTTTATGTATAAAGGCCCAATTCATACTGTGAAATGAATATTATAAATATGTGTAAAATATTATTTAGAAAATATTTAGTTTCTATTACTATATTTATTTATTTAAAATTAAACTTTCATTTTTTTATTTATTTCATTCTACTTTTTTATAATTATAAAATTATTTCGATTATTTATTTTAATTTTTTTTACACTGTCTCTAAATTTGGGGTCCCAATTTGCAAACCCCTGATTTACACTCATTTTCTTTATATGCGAGTGATTTCTGCTCTCCAACTCTTCATACGTCCTATGCAAATATATGATTTCTCACCCTATAGAAGAAGCCACAGCACATCTTCTGGTCTGGTCTAAATTCTAATCCAGTCTCTGTTTCTTTGCTGCTCTCCAGATCATGTCCATCCAGAGGCTTCAGAACAGAGAGAGGAACCTCAATCAGATTCTTTTTCTTATGCGACTCTTCTTCATTTGTGTGTCCACTGGCTGTTAATGTCAAATGGTCCATTGTCGGCTGAGACAGAACCTCAGATGTTGGTGCATTCATGATTTTGTTACTCTCGCCAACATCCTGTTTTTCTTCTCTCTGCTTTTCATTCACCTGAGCAGATGGCGAATTTTCAGCTGCATCTTTGGAGTCTTTCTTACATGGCTTTTCTCTAGCTGTGTGGTCCTCACTGGAAGGTCCCTCACCATCTCCCAAATAGGCAAATGGGCTGGACTGCGCTTGACTCGGCAAAAAACGTCTAAGTCGAGGCAGGCTGTCCACTGACTGTTGAGTGTTGAGCATGCGGCTAAAGGGGGTGACCTTCAGCTCGTTGGGCCTTGGCGTTCGTGGGGTCCTTGCGTGGAAAGACGCGGACTTCCTTTTGATCGTAGAGGGCGAACGGTGAGTCGTGCGTGGCGAACCGGTGGACGACAAAATGGGGGAGAGCGACCCCACCGAACTTCGACCAACTAAGCTGCTGCTGCGCAGCTCACGCATCTGTTTACGTGGCGATGGCTCGGGTGGCGAAATCACCCAACTTTGGTGTTCACGCATTTGCATGATGTGTTCCTGCTGCTGTGCCAAGCGCTGCATCTCTGACTGTAGGAAGTTCAGAGACGTGTTCAGGCGCTCAATGGATTGCGTATACTCTGCCAGGTCCACCTCCACGGCTGCTTCCTCTAAGGGTGACTTCGGCGGTGCACCGTCAGGTCGACATCTCTCAAGTCTAGAATCGGAGTCATTCGAATTCAAAGGTGTCTTTAGAGGTTGAAGGTCACTGGTTTGTTTTTCCCGACCATCTGGGCCTTCACTGTCGCCCCCTAGTGGCGACACAACTCCTTTACGCCTGACCACATTGAGGAAGGCGGTCCTGCCCATGCGCTGCCTGTGATGCGTGAAAGCTGCTTCGACTTTCTTCTTGTGTGCCTCAATGGCTCTGCGTTTCTCTTCCAGCTTCATCTTCAACTGGACCATCTCCGACGCCAACAGGTGTGAGGTATCACGAGGGGAGGTGATGCGAGAGGGGCTGTGTGCGTCAGGAGTAATCGAACGAACTGTCCCAGTCGCTCCTGGGGTTGTGACGTTCAGTTCGCCGCTCTCAGGCGTGTTACCGCCACTCCCGCTGCTGCGGCCATCACCGTGGCTTAGTTTACGAAACTTCTGTTCGGCAAAGCTGGTCATGCGAACTGCAAAACCCAACGAGGAGGCCATGCTGGTGGCCAGGGAGCGTGTTTCCAAAAGGTTTGGACAAGGGCTGCCGGATATCTCCGGAAGTGGACAGGAACGAGCTTCGCAGTCCTGGTCCATGTCTGAATAGTCCTTCAGGGATGAGTCCTCATCCTGTCCGTCTTGGATATCTTCGGTACGGACATGGATTCCAGTGTCCAGGTCAGTAGAGGTGGAATTTAGGTCCGCATCATCCGCTCTGGCCTTGGAAAGCGAGTCCTCTGGATCGTTTGGATCAGATGCGGAGTTGTGGGAAGATGGGTTGTGCAGGAAAAAAGCGCTGTCCCCAGATGGGGGCTGCAAGCTGCTGTGGGGTCGCTCAGAGTCATGGATGATCTTCAGGGCTTCTTCTATGCTAGGGGTGTTGGGCTGAGGGTTATACGGAGGGCTTGGGTTGTCTGCTGATACACCATTTGAGTACCTGAAACATGGGATATTCATTCAGTTTCAATGAATTTTCAAGATCTGGATAACAATTACTTCAATATATAATAGCTGTCCACTGAATATAATAAAACTGTGAGGTTGAGGTAGTGACATTTGTCCTAATCTTTTTAAAATATGCAGACTGTGTTGAAGTTTCAATTAGCTTTAGTGTGTAAATCATATCATTTACACATTGGACACATTGCATGTATGCAAAATATTGCAGTTTGGACGCTTTCATTGCAAATAAACTGGCTTATCGATGGGTACTGAATTGAGTCTGTACTTGATAATGACAATACAGCAGAAAGACTGGTATTGTCACCTTTTTACAATTTTAGTATGGACTTAACAAAGGACTTGCACTTGTATGGACTGTGTGTGTTGTTTTTATTGTGGTTTTGTCATTTTGACAGTGTCCTTCTCCATGCAATTTAATTTAGTCAAATTTCTTTTGTGTTTCAAAAAACACAGGTTTAATATAACATGAAAGTGGGTAAATAATGACAAAATTTTCATTTTTGGGTGAACTGTAGCTTTAAATGACCCTAAAAGGAAAACAAAGATTTACTCAGTGTAGTTTCCCAGACGATGTCTGCTGATGTGTCTGTTGGATTCCTCATCATCCTCCTCAGGTATTTTGCTGTGGGCGTTCCCATTAACGGGCTGGAAGGAGAGGTTCCTCCGCATGCCTCGGGCCGCGTGGTGAACTTTAAAACCCAAACCTTCAGTGCTTGCCGATCGGCTCAGTCCACGTCCTGAAGATGAACTCATGCTGTCATCAAATGGAATCTCAAATGATATCCCATGAGCTGAAGACCTGAGGTGAAGACAAACAGTTACTCATCTGCTGCATGTAAAAGACAGAGTAAGAGAGTCAAATGCATAGAAAGTTTGTAGAGTGCACAAACCGTTTCTCTTTAGGCCATGTCCCCACACATCCGTCCACATACGACAAGGAGGACGACCGCCTGTTAACTGTTGTGAGAGAAAGAAATACCCATTTACTTACATGCAGCAGCAAGTAAGTGTTTACAACTAAATAAAAGTTCATCTACATTTATTCAGTGCATTCAAGCTATACATTTTATCAGTGTGTGTGTTTTACCAGACGAGCTACAGGATATACAAAAGTAATATGAGGTGCAAAATCTCTTATAAGTTCAATAAAAGTGTGACTTAATTTTTGGAAATCTTACCTGAGTTGTCATTTTTAGGTTGTGACCTAAAGGAATATAAATTCAGACTTGCATAAGCTCATTATTTAAATTCTTTGCAAACCTCAGACTTGCATTGTATTAAAGACAAACCTAGACTGTTCTGGACTGCCTGGTCTGTGGATCAGGTTTTGTTTGGTTATGGGAGCCATTTTATTGGACTGGGATGGGTCAGATACTACAAAAGAAAAGATAAACAAAATTGGTCCTAATAAAATGCATGACATGCAAACCAAATATAATGAGACACCAGATGAGACAGACCTTACCTTTGGTATTGAGTGTGCGGGGCTGAACAAAAGATGGTTTCACAACTTCACACCACCAGAATAGCTCTGCCATAAACACAAGGTAGTTACTCTGAAAACACACAAACACACACTAAAATTATTGAGAAGAAAATGATACACAGCAAAGAGAAGTAGTGAAGAGACCTAGATGGAAAACTTTCAGACAATCTCTCTTCAGTCTTTAAATATATTGAACGAAGGGCCTGACATGTTTGTAATGTTGCTCTATAACCACAAGGTGTCAATGTTCTCTTATAGATTGTAATAGACTCTTACTAACTTCAAAAAGCAAGATAATGGCTAATGTATGTATATACTACACAGTATATACTGTGTACTGCCTACTACTTTTAAAAAATGTGCGGTGTATGATTTATAAACCTGGGTATTCTTTGCATACAGACATTTTGCAGACTACACACAGTATTAATACTATATACTGCATGAGGAATAGTATGGATGGTCATGTGATCTGAACATGGTGGCGGTGTAGTCTAGATTCTGATCACCCAATAGGCATCATAACATTATGTTGTGACAGAACACACAAACACAAGTTTAAGCTATTTAAACACCATAATAATAGTGCAAAATAAACTGACTTTCCTCAGTGTATAACATAATATAGTGTGTTTATTGAAAACAACTGTGCAGCAACCATAAAAAGAGTCTCTTTCAGTGCATTAAAGGGTGTTCTGACCCGACAAGAGCAACAAAGCAACCGGGGCAGGCTGACACGAACAGAACAGACCCAGCACTCTCTGCTGATTTATTCAGTCCTGACACCTTTATTTCACCACAGTTAGTGGCTGTTAGCCTCATGAAAAAGGCTTTTTTAGTGAAAAACACACCACTTAAGCCCTAAATGACCAAAGAAATCAAATGTACCTTTGTTTTACTCGAGTACATGTGATTGGCTGAAGCAGCCGACAAGTATTTTAACCTGGTTTACATAATCGACCACAGACTCATCTAACATAATGGTAAATACACGACTGCCAGTTTGGAAAATGTAACACATTTGCTTAAAAAATAGGTTATAATGGTGCCTGTGTGAGGTAATGGCTACACATGGACTGTGTTTATCTAGCCACACCACACCACTAACATAACTGTCTGAGGCGATCCACTTGGCAGCGCTCTCACATGCACACAAACGATGACTCAGTCATCCCAAACCGTCAGATTTAAAACACGCACTGGTCGGCTTTCCTTTCCTGCGTCAGCCCTGCTGAAATTCCCTGTAATACTCCAGTGATCAAACTTGCATTGGCCTCAAACTATATTCAGTGGAAAATCACCACATAAAGTGCTCAGAAACTGTATCCTAGAAACCATATAAAGTTTGCAACACTGAACCAAATGGGAAACACACATCATACTCATTGTGTTGAAACATCTGAGAAAACCTCAGATACTAAATCATACTATAAAAAAAATAATATATATATATATATATTAGAGCTGGGCAAGTTAACACGTTATTATCGCATTAATTGATTAACGCCGACAATTATTTTATCGCGCATTAACGCAGTGTTTTATTATTATGAAAGTCCATTGCTCACTGGCTCTGAATACACACACAGACAAACCATGGGTCACAGGAGGGGTGGGATGTTGATAAGTACTGGCTTGGGATGGGCGTCATCACGCGTCTCAACCAATGAGAGCATTTGGGGTGGGCCTAAGACTGCAGCAGCGCTCACATGAACGCTCCCGATAAAATTATTTAGGCTAAGTATCAACATTCACAAACCACTGTTCACTGTTAATTTTTAAGAATGCAACGTGCTCGTAATCACGACTTCATAAGTGGGAAATAGGAAGTTTCCGATAGCACGTGACGTGAAGACAGCAGACAGACAGCACGGAGCGATCACACTAGTCAAACGAACCGGGCTTTGGGGGTCAAACATGCTCGGGCACGGTTAAGATTGCCTAGTGTGAGTACACCCTTATTCTCCCGCATCCCGCACACACCCGAGTTTCTACCCACCCGCACCCACCCATTATATATTGTCCCGCGCCGCACTCTGTTGTGTTGGGTCCTGCGATCGTGCAGGTCTCTGAAGGTGCCTGTTATAATGTTATGATCGAGGCTCTGGACTCCGAGCATAACTTGTTTTTCTATAACAAACTATAAAATATTTTCTATAGAAACATTAATGCCCTGGCAGTGGCAAATAGCTTGTTTTATATTTAATTTGATTACATTAATGTTATAAATTGAGATTTACAAGAAATATTTTAACTGCTACTATGTAAAAGGAATACTGCTGTAAAATCTTACACCTTATTTGTTTAAAGTGTTTGCCAACCAAATGTTATTGCACTTTTGTTCATATAGCAGTACTTTTAAATGAAAAAAGTGCACAATACACTACTTTTGAATACATTATTGAATGTTGTGCGTAACAATGCGATTAATCGCAGACAATCATGCGATTAATCACGATTAAAAAAAATTAACCATTGCCCAGCACTAATATATATATATATATATATATATATATATATTAAAATAAAAAAATAAATAAAATTTTCTACTGGTTAGTCAGCTTACATACCATTGTCTTCTATAGTAAAATCGTAAAATCAGCACATCAACTGAAATTTCTAAAGAAAATCAGAACAGTGATTGTCATGTAACAATAGGGCTGGGCGATATAGCTAAAAAATTATCACGATATAATGTTTCATATAATTCTGTATCGATAATCATTGAAAATGTTTTATAACCTTTCTTAAACAGAGAGCAGTAGAAAAAAGGTTTAAATTTAACCATTGTATTTTTAATTTACCCAATTTATTAAGACAAACAACAACTTATTTTAGTCTTAACAAACAAAATAACAAATAAAACAAAATAACAAAATAAAATTGAAACAAATATCTCCTTTCTTATATTTTATTTGCAGATTAAATAAGTGTTAAAGAAACTTTTGGCCCATCTCCTGAGGCCACAGGAGGGCGCAATGAGCAAAATAATGCACCTTATTAAACGTTTTATTCAAGGCAATGAAAATAACGGCTGTCTATAAAAAAGTACATAACGTCTAAACTAATATTTATAAATCAAATATGATTTCGTAAATTGCATAATTGGTTTCGGCTTTAACCTAACCAATATCTTCTCCGCATTAAGCTTCTATATTTCTCTAATATTTTGAATGGAAAATGCAGCAGCGGCGCATCTTGTGGTTTCAACTGGAAATAGACTAACAAAAACATTTGAAATGCAACAACATCATCCTTACCGCATCTCATGTGCGCCGCTGATAAGGCTCCCTGACGCACACCTAAAATTCAAATATACCGTTTTTTCATTCAAATGCAAATTTTTATTTTAAATTTGACTTATATTCCTTTTTTTGATTCACAGTCTCCTCATCGCATGCAGGCACGGCACTCATTTCAGCGTGTGTTTGTGCGTTCTGTTGGCTCTCTGCTTGTCAAAAAAAAAGTGTGAAACTATCATGCGATATAGCAAACATTTGTTCTATCGTTATCGATGATGGTGTACCGTCGATACATATCGATACCGTTTTATCGCCCAGGCCTATGTAACAATCATCATCAAAACATATCAGGATGATCTATCAAAATTTTATCTGTAAGTTTTTATGGTTAATTTATATTCAATTTGCTCAATTTATTGTTCATAAAGCTGTGAAAGACATACTGGTAAAAAAAAATGTATAGCCTGAATGCACTGTAAGTCACTTTGGATAAAAGCGTCTGCTAAATGCATAAATGTAAATGTGAAAGAACTATATACCATAAATGAGACTAACTGGAGATATTATTATGTTCTTAGAGATAACAATGGCTCCACTATATTTCTTCTTTCTGCATTTTAACTCTGTTTCAAAATATTTAACATGGTGTGGAAAAAAAGCGGCATTCTTCAACAAGCCTATGTGTTGGAAAGTGTTCATCTTTCTGTTTAACTTCAGAAAGAGAGACACCAAAGTGAGGGCAGAATAGTGTATTATAGGAATATTGTAAGGCATGGCAGGAGTTACATTTGTAAAGCACAGAATAGAATTCATGACAATTATGTGGCATGTCTGTGAAATTTAGTATCAACAGCCAAAATTTCCTTTTACAGTTTTTACATTTAAAGTTTACTGTAACTGGTCTGTTCATTAAAATTGATTTAGCATTGTGTGGGTTTATCTATCATAAGACTCTGCCCAGAAAATAACTGTTAATAAAATATCACATGTAAATATGAGTGTATTTAGACGTTCTAAAGAAGTGGAATAGACTTGATTTTAATACAAAGATCAATACTTAATTAAATCAACACTTCAGAGAACATCTCCTCACCTTTTGAACTGTGCAGGGTTCTCCTATATCTAGAACTCTACGTTCTTGGGCCAAAAGTTCTCTCAGATGTTCATTTACCTGCATTAAAAAATTAACATATGTAAAATAAGCATGTACACATGGACAAACTTGCACAAATAAAGATGCATTAAGAGCAGGAGGGTGGGGACTTTTTGAATTGGATTATTTTGTCTTCTCGGAAACATATGCAGAAGTAATTTACACAGTTTCTTAAGGGCAGTACTTAAAACAAAATAAGAAAAATTTACACATCATCCTGTTTTATTGTTTTGCCTTCTTGAGCATCAGTAAATGTTTCCATCTTAAATTATTAACATTTTGCATATTCTGCAAGGGTTAGGGTTAGTAGCATGGGAAAATATGGGAAAGTTGAATCTTGTGGTACATATCAGAGAAGTGTTTCCTGCAGCAGTACCTTCCAGTGGCACAGCATCAGGACAGTAGAAGTGCAGTAGTGCAGCCAGAGCGCAGCCGTCTGTGTTGTCCTTCAGGAGATTGTCCACCAGGGGGAGACAAAGAGCCGGACGTGCTTTAGAGTCCTCTCTTCTGTACTGGCCCTGTGGATTATGCACACAGAATCGTTGCTATGACAACAAGATTGTTAAAATGGAAATGCATCATAACCAGAGCCAGTTAAGGGACACACAAACACAAACACACACACACACATACTGGTTTGCATGTTTTATGGGGACATCCCATAGGCGTAATGATTTTACACTGTACAAACATTATTTTCATTCCCCTTACCCCAACCCTATCCCTAAACTCACACAAAAATTTCTGCATTTTTAGATTTACATTTTTTTCATTGTGTCTAATTTATAAGGTTTATAAGTTTTAAATTTATAAGTTTCCTCATGGGGACCCCAAAAAAAAAATGTCCCCACAAGGTTCCCATTTGGTTCCCATAAAGTAGGGAATACCAGGCACACACACACACACACACACACACACACACACACACACACACACACACACACACACACACACACTTTGAAATTAAGTCAATTAATTCAAATTAAGTCTATGGCCTAAATTAAGAGTTTCTCAAATTAATGTGTTGATCTTAATCATTTTCATTCATAAATACAGTGAATTACTGATTTTGGATTGGATTCTTGTCAGTAGACTGCTTGCTAACGCAAGGTGAGAACAAGAAAAAACCAGTAATGGACACAGCTTAGAGAGCTTACATAACTCCAGAAGAGGTAAGGTAAACAACAGAACATACTTCGATCTCTATTAGTGTGTAGGTGCCCAACAGTCACACTAGACTGAGCATGCGGACACTGCAACACTCATAATATGGCGTCATATTCTGCAGCGCCTTTTTTGAAAACATAATTCAACATATAATACATTCAAAAACCTAAAACTATTTAATAAACTTCACTACTTCAATTCTTCAGATTTAAAGTTTGCATTCTTTTAATTCAGCTAAGAGGTAACGCAGACTTTTTATTGGCCACATATCAACACATGGCTTAAATTCACAGGGCAGATTTCACCAAACTTGAACTCTGGAATGCAGTAAAAATTCACATGAGCTTGTTTTTCCTGTCTCCTGCATTCGCATGTGTATGAATGGAAGACAATGGAATAAAAAATGCAGTGCTCTTACATTTTCAAAACATCTCATAGTTAGTGTAATGATTACAGTTTTTCTGAATTGCTAAAACACATTTCTTGAAACCATCACTCATTTTCTCAAAACCTTAAACACAAATCCAAACCTTCAAACTAAATTCACAGAACCCCTGACTCTTCTGGCAAAATCAAACAATCGCTTCAAAACCATTTCACCTGTACTCAAAATCAAACAAAGCTTTCAAATCATACTCAGTACACACATTAGTCAATAATATACCCACTACAGATCATTCATTAGACACTACATCAAAAAATGGAGAACACTGGACATGCATGTAGTTACAAAAAAAATGTTTATTGTATTTAGTAAATATTTTGCAAGAAATAGAACAAAAGAACAAACAAAAGAAATCACACCTAAGTTTGGTGGATACTCCGGGAAAGTTTTCAGTCCAATGATCCAGTAAACGAATGCATTCAAACAATCCGTCCAAAACAGAGCTAATATAAAGGAAACAAGGCTGATTACATCAGAGATTGCAGAGAGAACAGAGACTCGCGTTGCGTTTTCAGTGAATTATTCATTCCAGTGTGTTTTGCTTTAAAACACAAGCTCTGTCATATTCCCACCGCTGTATGGCCAGATGAGATGCGACTGGATAAGTTTCTTGCTAGTAAAGTTTTGATGGATGAAGACTGCAATCAAGGTTAAGGCGATGGTACAGGAGTCATACAGTAAGCACGCGTTATAATAATGCATATGAGTGCTCTTGACGCACTGATCGCACATTGTATTTATGCACAGGCACAGACATTTCCGTACATTCACGTTGTTTCCACACACATTCACGATAATGTTTTGATTTGCTGTGTTTAGTTATACTGAATGGATCCATGTACTGTAGTAGATATATGCTGTCAGCAGGCGGTTGGTTTATTTTTATTTTTTGCCATCTCCATGTGGTCCTGTTCGGTATCGCAACTTGACTTCTCTAAAATGTAAAAAAGCTCTTTGCTGTTGCATTGTACACATACTATAAATATCTGAATTTTATTTTATTTTTTTAGCATTTATTTCTTTCATATGTGCTTATATGGGCTTCTTATATCATTTGGTTCTTTGGTGTCCTTTTGGAGTTTCTAAGTGTCCTTTTTTGAAATGGCGTCTAAATTTATCTTGAAAAAAGCTTGCAGAAAATAGAGATTTTTGAGAATCACCCTTCAATCTTTTGGTTTACTTTGCTGGATATAGCAAATAATGACAAAATAAACATTTGAAACAAGTCAAATGATCTGTGCTTAATTTCATGAAGTGTGTGATTAATTGCCATAAATCACAGAAAAAGAGTGATTAATTTGATAAAAAAATGTTTTATCTACTGACAGCCCTAATATATATATATATATATATATATATACACACACACACACACGCATGCATACATACATATATATATATACATACATATATACTAGAGATGCACCGATTGCAATTTTCTTGGCCAATTCCGATTTCCGATTTTTTGGATGTGTGACCTGCCGATACCGATCTTTGCCGATTCCGATTTTCTTTCTAAGAACTATAATTGACAGCATATACAAACAAAAATCTATGCAAATTTCAATGCAAAAATTATTTACATAATAAAAAGAAATTATTAAACATTACAATTCCCTCCACTCTGGACTAAGTTACAGATTTTCTCTCACTTAAACAACTCTCAAAATAAAGTGCTCTGTGACTGGAAAGAGGAAGAAATTAGAGGGTTATATGGGTTTTTTGGGGCCAATACCAATATTAGGGCGTAAAAAAAGGCTGATACCGATATATCGGCCGATATTCATTGTGTATATTATAGTACAGTACCAGTCAAAAGTTTGGACACTTTCTCATTCGTGTGTCCAAACATTTGACTGGTACTATATATAGAATACAGTATATACATAAACAGAATATATATACATAAACACATTTTTTGCAATGATCACTCAAATGTGGTGATCAAACACTTATAATGGTGACAGAGATATGTAAGGACATTTAACAATTTAACAATAAACTTGTGACGAGTGCGATGCACAAAGTAACGGGGTGTTAGTTGTAACACACGTGGTTTGAATATTTATTTTACCATAGTAACATTTAAATTCTGGCTTAAGTAAATTTTTTTATCTCAGTTTTTATTATTCATTTAAAATGAGACAAATCTGCTATTATTTTAATCTCCAA
>NW_015505801.1:659989-660725 GCF_001515645.1 Sinocyclocheilus grahami | reverse complement strand
TGCGCAGATGGGGCACGTTGTAACACTGCGTTACAATGTGCTATTCTATGACATTAGCGATGTAATTTACACTATTTATTTTAATTAATTTTAATGAGAAAAAACGAGAAACAGGTGAATAAAGACTGACAGTAGCATGTTGTCACATTTCACTTCCATTTTTTGAGGGTAAATAAAGAAAAGCGTATACACTGTAATTATGAAACAAAGCGACATATTTGTACTAGACAAGTGTAAAATTACCGTGGATAAAAATATATATTCTGAACATGTGGATTTACACAAACTGAGAAAGTCAAAAAGTGTTACTTTGTTGTGTCCCCTACCTCTGTAAATAAATACAATATAAATTCACGTCTCGCGCACTTTAATGCCCTTTGAATGTAACGTGTATGTTCCCTTGGAACTGGAATCATGGTGGAATTTCATGTGAAGTCCACTTCGCAGGGCACTTACGGTCGAATAAGACACCGCTTGAATGCTGCCTGAACAAGAAACCTCCTTACTGAAGTAAAAGTGTTGAATGGTGTCACTATCTCGCGAACGCGCCGGCGGATCTCCCACCAAATTCGGGGGATCCCTTCAGCTCGAGGTGCCCTTTCGAACGCCACCCTCTGTGCATCGGTAGCCCCCCGGGATCGCTAGATCGGTCGGTGCCGGACCGCGAATTTAACCACCCGTAACTCCCGAACCCCGGGGGCTATCAACGCGGGGGTGGTCTCATTCGAAAGAGGAC
>NW_015505801.1:641436-658256 GCF_001515645.1 Sinocyclocheilus grahami | reverse complement strand
ATTTACTTTAATTTTAATGAGAAACAACGAGAAACAGGTGAATAAAGACTGACAGTCAATGTTTAATGTTAAGAAATTATTATTTCAAGACATGTAAAGCATTTTTGCTCGTTTATGTGGGCCGTCCCAAGCATGGTTGCAATGTGTTTATTGTCAAACTCCAAAATCAGATTATTTTTAATTCTTAAAAAATGCCATTATTTTATTTGAACATATATATATATATATTATTAACAAAATATTTTAGTTTGTCTTGTATATTTTTTTAATTCGATCAGATAAGATTTTAAGCTGTCATATGGCCAAGTTACAACGTGCCCCTCAGATGTTACAATGTGTTCCACCTACGGGGCATGTTGTCACATTTCACTTCCATTTTTTGAGGGTAAATAAAGAAAAGCGTATACACTGTAATTATGAAACAAAGCGACATATTTGTACTAGACAAGTGTAAAATTACCGTGGATAAAAAAAATATATATATTCTGAACCCCATGTGGATTTACACAAACTGAGAAAGTCAAAAAGTGTTACTTTGTTGTGTCCCCTACCTCTGTAAATAAATACAATATAAATTCACGTCTCGCGCACTTTAATGCCCTTTGAATGTAACGTGTATGTTCCCTTGGAACTGGAATCATGGTGGAATTTCATGTGAAGTCCACTTCGCAGGGCACTTACGGTCGAATAAGACACCGCTTGAATGCTGCCTGAACAAGAAACCTCCTTACTGAAGTAAAAGTGTTGAATGGTGTCACTATCTCGCGAACGCGCCGGCGGATCTCCCACCAAATTCGGGGGATCCCTTCAGCTCGAGGTGCCCTTTCGAACGCCACCCTCTGTGCATCGGTAGCCCCCCGGGATCGCTAGATCGGTCGGTGCCGGACCGCGAATTTAACCACCCGTAACTCCCGAACCCCGGGGGCTATCAACGCGGGGGTGGTCTCATTCGAAAGAGGACCTCGAGACGTACACTTGATTCGCGTTCGAGAGGGTTCCTTGAACTGAAGAGATCCCCCGAATTTGGTGCGGATTCGCCGCGCCGTTACAGAGATATGGCCGTTCAAAGTTTCAATGGTTTTCCATTGACTTAAGCTTTAAAGCGTTTCATCCAGGTCGCCAGTAGCAAACAATGGAGCGCGCTCTGCTGGACAAACTAAGTAATTACACCATTTCAAGCATTTTATCTGCATTATATGTTCTGTAAAAAAATATTTCATATCGGCGGCATATTCGCCGATACCGATATATCGGCGACCGGCTCATATCGGCCGATAATATCGGCAAAACGATATATCGGTCGGGCTCTAGAAGAAATAGCAAACTTAAAATGAGTTGCTGTATGTAACAATGTCAACAACAGATGTCATTTCCCACTATGTTGATAAATGGTAATTTTTTCCCCCCAACCATTTTAAATGTCATCTTTCACATCAAATTCTTACTTTATTTCAATGAATTCAGTTAGAATAATAAGAAACTGTAGAGTTGTTACCATTCAAATGAAATTAGTATTAACAAACTCTATCTTTCCACTGCTGAGGAAACAGAAGCTGCATCTGAAGTGGCATTAGATGCATTTACACAGACAGTTTGATGAAGCTGAGGTGACATAAATGCATTTACACTGCAAAATTACAAATGCACAAATCATTTTATAAGATTAATGTTTTACATATTTTTTTAAACATACAAATAAATGTTGAAAAAATGCAATGATACTTTTAAATATGACTAAACCACCAGTAGGTAGCGGCAAATGTCTGTTTTAATGAGTGAGTCATTTATTCATTCATTCAACTGATTCATTCAAACGGCTGATTCATTCAGAAACGAGGCAAGTGAACACTGTCCTTATGAATGGGCCACTGAATCATTGACTCACTTGATTCCTTCAAAAAAGTGGATTCATTCAGTAACAAAACACCGTTGCCCAGAGACACACAACAGTTCTGCTGTGGCTTTGATCTGAACTATTTTCGTCAGCAAAATTGAGCAAAAACAGTCAATATTTTGTAATATTGTATCACTTAATTTTAACTTCTTGTTTATTGAAATACTATTGTATAAAATCAGTGCCACATTGCAATCGTGTTGATATTCAGGGAAACATCATGGCCGTATAATGTTGCTTACCTAATTCATATTTTGTAAATATCAATTTTTTTCCTACCGCAGTATGCATCTAATAAATTAGTTAGTTACTTTGTGTGTGCTGTCTCTCTCACACATATCAGTTATGGGACACTTTATCTAAATCTATATTGCTATATATCGGTCTTAAAAACACAATATCGGTCATCTCTAATTAAAAGTAGTTGAAAAATGCATCTTGAGATCCTTTGTATTGTGTAGAAATGACAGTTTCTTAATTTCAATTCATTTGTTTGTTTCAGTATGGCAATGAGTCAACAGACAGAACTTCCTCTTCGAGTAGAGGAGTGGACAAGAGAGCAAGTTCATAACTGGCTGACTGAAGTGATTAAAGTAGATAAAAAACATGCAGACAAGCTCTATGAGGAAGACGTATCAGGGGAAGAACTAGTCTGTTACCAGCCCAAACATCTGCAGGAACTTGGTATTAAGCATGGTCCAGCTGTTAAGATTATCACCCGGTTAGAAAAGTTAAAGAAGGAACAACAAGAATCTTCTGACCATTCCCACACACAGCACACAGAGGCCAGGCTAGACACAACAGTGGAAAACAAAGACAGCATTTCAACAGATCAAACACAAATATCTAAAAATGCCAAAAAATCAATGAGAAAATCACACAAAAAAGATGAAACAGAACATAAAAGTGCTAATTCCATAGACAAAATAATACAACTGGGAAAAAATTCAATTGATAGCACATCCAAAGGCACTCCAAAAGAAGAGCCACAACCAAATGAACCTTTCAGGGAGCCGCCTTCACAAAATACAAATATTCCACTTTCAGGACCTTCTAGCTGTACATCTTCTAAAGAAACCGAACCAACAGAGCCAGCTGACCCTAAAACATCAAACATTAATGCTGATAAAGTAGTTGAAAATGAAAAGCACATGAGGAAGTCTGGATCCGCACAGCACTCATGTACTCTCTATCCATTTGATCAGAACTCTGCTTCCCATCGATATATTCAGAACTACACTCTTCCGCCAGAGACGGGACCTGGTAATCTGACCGATCCAGCTCATGAGTATAAATTCATGGGTAGAACCGATGACATTCATGTGATGAAGAAGAAGTTCAATAAAGAGGTGTTTCGGTTTACTGCTGGGTGTATGAACAGCCGCACGAATGGAACCATCCACTTTGGTGTAGCAGACTCCAAAGATTCTCCAAATGCTCATGGTGAGATTATCGGGGTCAGTGTTGACAAGAAGGACACTATCATTGATCATTTTAACCAGGGCATTAAATCATACTTTGAAGAACACACAGATGAAGCAAAGCAATGCATCAGGCAACCCCGCTTTGTAGAGGTGCTCTGCGCTGATAGCACCCCATCTGGCAAATATGTCATAGAGGTGGATGTTGTTCCATCTCACAGCATAGTTCAGGGTAAGCTGTTTAAAATCCAGACTCTGCATGAGGACAATCAATGGAAAAAGAGCAAAGGAAAATCACTCTTCATCAGAGAAGGAGCTGCAACCCGCGATATATATAAAATAGGTAATCCAAGGGACTGGCATGACGAACTGACTCGAATGAATGACCAAATAAATGTTCTGGATGATCGGAGGAAGGAAGCCGAAAAGAGGCTGGAGAATAAAGACATTTTGCTTGACATCTTGTGTGAAAATGAATGTGAAAACGAATACGATGAGAGCTCTGCTGAATTTGAAGAGTTCAAAATTAAAACTGAGTCTGAGTTCTATAGAGGAGGCAAAGTGAAATGGTGGAACTTCTATTTTTCAGAGAAACCTGCAGCTTGTCCATTCATAAAACGCGACAAACACTCAAAACTCGAACACATGATTAGATCTCAGACCAAAGATCCCACAAGTACTTGTGTCATGCTGAATCTCTTTCATCACCCAGGGTGTGGCGGCACCACCATGGCCATGCATGTGATGTGGAATCTGCGAAAAGAATTCCGATGTGCAGTGTTGAAAGACAACACTGTTTTGAAGGATGAAGTAGCCAAACAGGTTGCTCATTTAATGAAGTGTGGAAAAAGTGAGCATTCATTAAAAACACCAGTCCTGCTATTAGTGGAAGACTCAGAGGAAACAGAAAACACAGTTGAACTCCAGCACTCTTTGAGAAAATTCACGAGAGAAACAGGTGCATTTGTCATAATCTTAAACTGCATACGTACAAAAACCCCAAAAGTCAGGTACCTCAAAAATGACACTGAGAGTGAGTACATTACATCAGCACTATCTGACAATGAAAAATGTGCTTTTGAACTGAAACTTAAACAACTTCAAGAAATAAAGTCTTTCACAACTGAGAACTTTTACAGTTTTATGATCATGAAATCGAATTTAGACCCTGAGTATGTTGCAAATGTTGCATCTAACATTCTAAAGGATTTCAAAGTTGAAAGCAAACAAGCACAGCTCTTCTGCATACTGGCTTTGCTGAATTCATATGTGCCTGAACCAGCCATCTCAAAATCTTTATGTGAAGATTTTCTGGGCATCAAATGTGCATTGTGGGGATGGGAATCTGTGCTGGAGAAAATGGAGCCCTACTCCTGTTTACTGATTGAATTCGGGGCAGAAGAATATGGGGAACTCAAAGCAATTCGCTTTGTTCATCAACATCTTGCAACAGAATGTGTTAAACAACTAGAGGAGGCACATAACTGCTCCAGGGCTGACATAGTCCTTAACATGTTGCATTGTGATGCCCTTTTCAAAACATTTGCAGTGAAAGATGTTCTTGTTCAATCAATGAAAAGCATGTTGATCACTCGTCAACGCAAGACAGAAGACAATGAGAAAGACACTCTGTTTTCTCCTTTGATAGAAGACATAAACTCAGGAAAAGATGGACTAAACAAAATTCAAGAAATCTTTATTGCAGCTTCGGAAAGGTTTAATAAAGACTTCACAATTCCTCAAGCTCTAGCAAGACATTTGTACCTGAATGAGAAGAACTTTGCTGAAGCTAAAAAGTGGGCAAACAGTGCTAAAGCTATCAAAGAAAATTCCTACACCGTATGTACAGTTGGACAAGTTGCAAGTAGTGAATTAAAACATAAACTTGAGTGTAGAAAGCAGGAGCAGAAACCATGCACAGCTGAAGACTTGAGGGAATATCTTGAGTTAGCAAGCACAGCCACCAAAGCTTTCAGAAGAGCTCAAACCTTGGCAAAGACAGATGATAGTCTTGAAACTAAAAAGGAACTTTACAGAAAGTTAAGCCCGTATAACATATCTGGCTACATGGGTGAGATCGACACAGCTATGACTGTTTTTGACATCATCAAAAAACTAGAATTGTTTGAGAATGGCGATCCAATGAAAGATCATTACATCCAGAGCTTTCTCAAAGAAAAAATGTCTTGCGCAAACATCCAGTTTTATATGAAAGAATCCAGTAATGAATATGTTGCTGTTCTTAAGGACTGCGAACTCTTTCTGACATCTTTAAAATCACAAGTGAAAGAGGCATTTGACTTCCTTGAAATGTACTTCACTTACATGAGAGAAAAGGGAGTTGGCAATGGAAAAGACATAAAGAACCGCAAAAAACTCTCTGCACACTACCAAAACTACATATCATTATTTTGCTCCTCAGCAGAAGAAAAACAAAAAGAGAGAAAGCAAAAACCAAAACTGAGTTTGAATATGGAGATTGAGGAGTCCCGAATGTTCCTAGAGGAAAATAGGGCAGATACATTCCCAGGTCTTCTCCAATTTTTGGAGGACAGAAAGGAGACAGTAGAAATGATTGCTGGGAAATACTCATTCATACATGAGAGCTCTGCCATTAAAACTACAAAGGACAAAACAAATCATCTGCTTGCACATATAATACTTAAGTTGATTTGGCCAAAATCAAAGTTGTCAAAATCCCTCGAGGACCTCAGTAAGCTTTTAAAAGAAATTCTGCAAGATGTTGGTACACAGCACCAATACCCAGAGCCTTTCTATCTTGCCATACTTTTGCTCTGGCCAGGAAGAAATGTCAACAGCAGTGGCATTAAGACTTACGTTGATAAAATCAGAAGCTCAGCAAGAAAGAATCTCTCCCATATGTACAGAACAAGGTCAACCATCGCACACTTCTTCCTGGGAACACCTGATGGAATACAAAGACTGGTGCCGAAAGTTTTTCTTGACAAATCTATCAGGAATGTGAGGGATCGCCACATTCTTTGGCAAACCGGAGAAATCTTTACGGAAACCTCAATAATTAGCAAGATTCTCAGAGTTAAAGGAACTATTGAGGATGGTGAGGTCTTTACAGAGTATGGAAATCTAAAGATCCCTGTGCGCCCCGCATTTCTTGGCAGAGTGAGAAGCGGCCACAGCACTGAGAAAGTGTCATTCTACATTGGCTTTGCCATGGATGGACCACTTGCTTATGACATTCAATACGAAGATTGAAAAATAGAGTAAGGAGCCATTGGCTCCTATAAGAAAAAATTCTAGGCGCCAAATAATTTTTTTAGGTGCCACAGAATAAATGTGTTTTATTAATTTTATTATAACTTTTTTAACATTTCAATCATACTTTCATGTGTTTATGTCTCATCTTTTCTTGAATTTATCAGCATTTTAATCGATCTTGTAGATGACCTGGGAACTAAGGTTCGCTTAAAGTGGGAACTAAATGTCTTTTCCAACTTGAAATATATACAGTAGTCAACATTTGAAGTGCATCAAAAAAGTTCATCAAAGTTGTCCTAAGACAACAGCACATTTTGGTTTTAGGTTTTAGGACAACTTTGATGAAAGGGTTTTGATCCACTTCAAATGTTGACTACTGTAGTCACAAAGAATTGTTCATGACACAGAATCTGTACCAATATCATGGACCATAACAAGCATCACTTGGCCCCTGAGTGTAGTTTGGGCTCCTCCTCAATGCATCCTATAAGTGTTGTCATATGTCTTTCACTCATTCAGTCTGTTTTTCTTCATTAGTAAAATGCAATTTTGTAGGAGTTGAATCATGTAGACAACAGGTTAAGTAAAAATATTAACATTCATACATATAGCTAAATGCTCCTCTTTATAGTTATTTTTCTAGCTGACTGATGAGCTTATGGACACCGAATGGTTATTCTGAGGTAAATGTATTATTACGTTGCAATGTTTACAAGCTTTACACGTTTTCTGCAGTTTAAAACACTGAATGAGCTTTCTTTTTGTACTGTAGGCTTTCTTATAAAATAGGTTACGTTTTGATGTTAATTCATGTTCATTATGTACTATAGTAGTAAAGAGAAAGATATAATGGGTTCACTTGCAGCTTGAACTGAGGCACTAAAGCGATCGCGCCTGCTGCATTAAAGAACGCCAAAACCATGTTTATTGTTTGAATTTCGTTATGAATTTGGCATAATTTTAAAGCTGATACTTTGTTTATTAAAAAGTAACAAAGCTTTTTGAGATTAATGGACGGCAAGAGTGCTTCAAATAATATGAAGTTCACGCATTAACAATACAGCACATAGACTAAGATCTTGATAAGAAGAAGCTATATTAGTAAAGATTATAAACAAGAATTGTTAATGATATTGCCAATATCCACACAGCTGACAGCTTTACCTATTGTAGTTGTGCACGAAATAGATGCTGCTTTCTACACTTTCACTTTGCACATCTCCGTCATGCCGATCTCTCTCGCGCTGCACAACTAAGCTGTGTTTAGCAGGTGTGCGTCAGCGCTGCTGTGTGGCAGAGATGAGGACTGTTTGAAACTCTTTTTTCCACTAAAACTTTGATGCGCATCGTCTCAGTTTAATACGTGAACATAACAAAAAATGTGATTGCAAAACAATCAGGAAAAAAGGCATTACATGCACATTTTTAAGTCATAACATGTAAATATATATAGTCGCCAGTGGCAACCTCAGCAAAAACTTCACTCGCAAATTAATATTTTTGGTCGCAAATGCGACCGTTTTAGTCGCAGTCTAGAGCCCTGTGACAGTTAGATCATGTAGGATAATGATGGGTGGAAGTATCAATCTAGTATCAAATTATAGTTTAATGTAGAAACAGGTCTTCAGCAAGAATAACCACAGATTTAAGTTTCTTTGATTAACATAGCTCAGTGAATTTCCATGTGAAAAAAAGTTTACTTATAAATCAATGCATATGTCCTGCAGGTCAGATGTAGACTTCATTTTAACCAGTTTCTGAAAAATAGTTCATTCTTCTTCTTACTATAATTTTAAAACATTTAACTATGGTGACCACAGTTTGGATAAAATGATAACAAGAGGACAGGATTTTTGCATATGCAATAAAAAGTCCTGAATAATAAAAGAAAAATAAAAGAGAATGTGTAAATGTACAATTCAACATAATCTCAAATAAAGATGTATACTGACTTTACCTGCCAAAATTGACTTTATTAGTTCATTCAAGCTTATGTTGTTCTAAACCTGCATTTACGTTTGTGTTCCACAAAAGAAAAGAAAGTTTGAAATGACATGAGAGTGAGTAAATTGTAGTCATGGAAAGTCATAGAAACACAAGGCGGAGGATCCATTTGCAAACATGGAACAGGAGCTTACACCAGGAACAGAGATTGAATGACACTGAACACGGCAAACATAGGGGTACATATACAAGGGCTAACGAGGTTAACAAGGGGGTGGAACCAATGAATCACCATGACAACAAACATGGTAGCACAGGAAACAGAAACTAAGCACAGGAAGGGAAGACAGAGGAACACCGACTGGAATCATGACATAAATGATGACAGAATTTTGTGCATGCATTCAGATTTTTGTTTTCAAAGATGTTTTTTAAATTTAGTGCATGCAGAACCTATTTTGTTGTGTCCTACACAGAGTTCTGAAAACAGCTTTCACATCAAAAAGCATGAAAGCATCTTAACATTGAGTTCCAACCATCCATAAAGTCCCAGCAACAAGCCATTTGTCTCTCTGCACTGAGAATGGAAATGCATCACGATGCAATCAATCACAAAACACAGAAAAGTGTGAACAAGTTCACATTGCGCTGCACAGCTGATTGTATGGTATCGTAGGTTTAAAGGATTTTGGGCTATTTGAATTTAATAAGAAACAAGTACATTCTGAAACTCTCTAAAATTCACATGTAAGCAATATGTTTACACACTGTAATGTGAGCTGTAGGGATCTCACCTTGCTAATCCATGTTGTCACGGCCTCTTCAGCATCATAAGGGAAGTCTTCCTCAGGAAGGAAAGGAGTAAATTTCTGTATGCAGGTCAGCACTCTCTCCACACTGACCATTTCAACTGTGTACGCCATCATCAAAGTGTCAATCATCGCCAGGTGAGAACTCTAAAACATATTGCACAATGTTACGTAAGGTTAGACTGAGAGAGGCATATATTTGATTTATCATGCATTACACATCTTAGCAGTAGGTCATATCTGTGTACAAAGTGTATGAATGTGCATGCAACAAATGCAACCTGTTGCCATTTCTTTAATTACTGCTACGCTAAATATATGGCCTCCTGACTGCTTAGTTAGTGTCTAGCCTTTAGAGGGTGCTATTAAAATTGTTTGGATCAGAGACTAAGGAGTGACAGTGCATACTTTAATAAGAGTCTTACAGCCAGCCAAGAGTCCTAAAATTTAAGATGGGAAAAAGGATTTATTTTAAGCACTTTCAGCCATTTGAAAGTATTTACACTCAATTGCAGCTAGCCCTATCTTCAATCTTAAATTTCAGATTAACAAGATTCCCTTAAATCCCTTTGAATTAAATCCCCTAATATTCCCCAGAAATACTGCAAAAGGCAAACAAAAAATGCACAAGACATTTCCAGCATTTTATAACTATAATTGGTCTGAAAACAAAATATCAGTGCTGTTCAGCATGATAAAACATACAAAATGTTAATGCTTGATTAAAAACACTACAGTTATCTTAAGGGCTATGAATGGAAAAGCAGACATGGAACAACCACTTCTGGTCTCTGTGCAGCTCCTGTGGAAGTGGTGTCCTGGAGGAATGCCTGACCAGAACTCCATATTGTACTCTCTTTAAGCCCATTTACCAGTATAAAATGCTTAATTATTATAGCAGCCATATCTTTGGCTATAGTGCAGCAGTGGTAAACCATTACATGTGTATTTGTAGACTTGTGAAATTCTTAGTTATATTATGCACTGCATATTTAACTTTGAGACAACATCAAGCAAGTGCATAAACATGTAAATCTGTAGGCTGTGACTGGCCTTAAATCTCTTTGACCAGCTTTAACTTTCTGATTAAAATGATAAAAAGGGCATGTTACTTAAACAATCCGTAAGCCACTAAAACTGACAAATAACAGTTTAATCCATGGAGATCAGCAAGTCTTGGCTAAATCATGAAGAAAAGATTTAAATAGGATTCAAATCCAAACATGCTGTATAAATCAATTTCAGAAGAAACACAGATGTGCCTATCAAGCAAGTGCTATTTTGCCAATAAGATAGACAGTTTACTGGATCAAAACTATTTCAATTCACAAATGTCAAACTCTTCTCAAGAGTACTTACAGATGACAAGCATTTTAAGTTTTTACTCTTTAATCTGTCTGGGTGATACCTTAAGTCCAAGAAGCTTACCAGGTATTTATTGTAGTAAGCATCCAAAAATCTTTCTCTGGATTCCACCCAAACGTTCAGCATGTCCAACTGAGTGCTGCCACACATTACTTACAGTCATACACGCCACCATGACAGGCCATTAGTGGTTCAACGGATCACAAAACGTATGGATCAGATCAGTTTTTGGATCAGCAAGAAAAAAATATATATTTCAATGTAACTTTGCTTTTCATTTATTACTTTTAATTTAAGTACTTCTTCAATACCACAGCAAAAACTACTAGCCTAAATAAGAAAGTTCAAACATGATTAAAGACAAGTGAACAGCCAGTAAAAAATAAGAACAAATACACAAATTACAAGCACAGATAAATACAACAGAACAAAATTACGAATAAAATAAACTCAGTAGTATTCAGGTACAGAAATGTAATAATTAAGTTTAAAATAACACTGCATAGTGTTCACTGTATAAATTAAATATAGATTAAACTTTGTCAAGCATGTGTTTTGTTTGATTAGCATTAAAGGGTCATGAACTGCCTTTATTTATTATTTTGTACTGTTCTCTGAGGTCCACTTATAATGCTACCAAGATTCTTACATAAAAAAACATAATTTAGAAGTAATGGGCTATTTTCTGTCCTGTTTTGACCCCCCTCATCAGAACGCTCTGTTTGAATAAGTGTGGCGGATTGTAGACTCGGAAGCAAACGCCCACTGATATGATTTGAGTTGTGTATGTTTGACAGCCTTCATAGATGGACGCTGCTGTCATTTAGGTTAAAAACGCATAAATACTCAGTAGAGATGCACCGATCGATCGGCCAGGGATCGGAATCGGCCGATTTTCCTCATGATCAGCCCGGATCGGTGATCGGTCGGTCAGTCTCACTTCTTTCCGATTTTGAGCCGATCCGCTTTGTTACCAGCGGCACAGGCAATAACATTAGCCGCGCATTCTCACTCTTATCTCTCCGAGGCTTTATTGCAGAGTGGCCCGACGGAAGCCTCTCCTCGGTGCAAGACACATGAAAGCCCGCATGGAGGACTCCAAGATGGTGAGAAATAAGATTCTCTGGTCTGATGAGTCCAAGATAGAACTTTTTGGCCTTAAGCGTTTTTTCTAAGCGGTATGTGTGGAGAAAAGCAGGCACTGCTCATCACCTGTCCAATACAGTCCCAACAGTTAAGCATGGTGGTGGCAGCAAAATGCTGTGGGGGTGTTTTTCAGCTGCAGGGACAGGACAACTGGTCGCAATCGAGGGAAAGATGAAGACTTGCTCTGCAAGTACAGGGATATCCTGGACGAAAACCTTCTCCAGAGTGCTCAGGACCTCAGACTGGGCCGAAGGTTTACCTTCCAACAAGACAATGACCCTAAGCACACAGCTAAAATAACGAAGGAGTGGCTTCACAACAACTCTGTGACTGTTCTTGAATGGCCCAGCCAGAGCCCTGACTTAAACCCAATTGAGCATCTCTGGAGAGACCTAAAAATGGCTGTCCACCAACGTTTACCATCCAACCTGACAGAACTGGAGAGGATCTGCAAGGAGGAATGGCAGAGGTTCCCCAAATCCAGGTGTGAAAAAATTTTCCCAAAAAGACTCATGGCTGTATTTGATCAAAAGGGTGCTTCTACTAAATACTGAGCAAAGGGTCTGAATACTTAGGACCATGTGATATTTCAGTTTTTCTTTTTTAATAAATCTGCAAAAATGTCAACAATTCTGTGTTTTTCTGTCAATATGGGGTGCTATGTGTACATTAATGAGGAAAAAAATTAACTTAAATGATTTTAGCAAATGGCTGCAATATAACAAAGTGTGAAAAATTTAAGGGGGTCTGAATACTTTCCGTACCCACTGTATATATATATACTTTCAGCTGTTTTAAAAAAAGTGTTAATTTATAGTCTTAAAGTCTGTTTTATTCAGAAAAATCAGAGAATTCACAAATAATTACAAAGAAATGGCAAGTAGCACATTGAATAAAACATAAAATTTTTAAGTATAAAGACTGAAATAGTATTTTCTTGTAAAACATACTCCAGAAATATTGGGGGGAAAAAAAATTCACAGTGTATGCTCTAGTATTACTAACACTGTTGAATGTACATCCACTGGCTAATTAAAGCAGAGGTCCAAAGAAGTACTCATGAAACGGGCTCTGAAAACAGGCCCGGGTACAGTGTGCATCAACAGGAAGTGCTTTCAGATCATCAAAGGCTGAGAGAGGCAGGTCTAGAACTGCTTCTGAGAGCTCAAGTATCGCTCACTGAAAGACATAACGTTGATGTATTTGGTGCCATTTTCGGAGGGTTAATGCTTCGCTATGCAAACATGTTTTTTTTTCTCTCTTTCGCTCTATGCATAAAGACCCATTGAGTTTGTCCTTCATCCTACTAACAGAGTGACTGAAGGATGGAGCGCTGCCAGCCAAAGAAGGTGAAGAGCATGAGAGAAAGACTGAAAAAAGTACTTCTAGGAACTATACTGTAAGAAGTTTTCATACTGTTCATCTGCTCTTGACTTTCAGCCTCACTTACAGTACAGAACATTACAACTAGAGGTCGACTAGGCATGGGACGATAACCGGTTTCAAGGTATACCGCGGTTTGGAAAAGTCACGGTTTCAAAACCATTCAAATTTTCCATTATACCGTTCCTGCGGTATGCACAGTTTTTTTACGTGTCGTCAAAGACGGAAAGTGTAGGATTTTCTCAGTTGTGTGCAGCGAAGAGCATAGCGAGTCACACGAACCCTCCCACTCCGGTTGGTGCGAGCGGAGTCACCTGTGTGTGGGATGGCCGAAGGAGATGAATCCCTGGAACGTTTTCCCCCGTCGAAAAAGACGAAGTCTGTCGTATGGGAATTTTCAGGGAACGTAGACTAACCATGCTCCAGATGACGTTTTAGCGCCGATCGCTAAATAAATACTTCCAAGTCGAACATAAACTATATATCTGTGTCATCTTCGGGTTTTCTCCCTCTTTCACCCCCGATCAAGACAGAGACCCACCCGCCGTTTGTTTCAGTGTTGAAATAAATACTATTTGGCTTGATACCGAGGCAGATAACATGGCTAATTAACTAGCTAACGTCAACTAGTTTCCTCCCTCACATTACCGGTACTTCACAGAGTGAGGAATAGCAGTCTAAAGCAGCAGGTATGTACTGTAGCCTACTTTTCTGCGATTTAGTACAATAATTAAATTTAGCTGGTATCACGTCTATACTTTTAAGCCTCCTGCCATTGTTTACACCTGTTTAAAATCACGCATTTAAAAAAAAACAAAAAATGTTGCCACTGTTTGAGTGTTGTACGGAGAGACTGTGTGTGTGTGTGTGTGTGTGTGTGTGTGAGAGAGAGAGAGAGAGACACTCGTGCTGTGTATGTGCACACATCCTCGTACCTCACCGCCCCAAACCATAGCTCCAAACTTAATCCGGGAAAGGTGAACATTCCTACATCATAACTTGGACTGAAAGATGAATGTGTAGAAAGCGAGCATGTCTCCAAAAACCTTGTTGAGCTGCAGGTTTATGCATGATTTTTTTATTTTTTTTTTATTTTTTTTTTTACAGAAATTGTGTTTTGATTATATTTTTGATTATTGAGCTGCAGGTTTAGGCTCACTTAAGTGACTGCATTTTTTTCATTTATAGGGATTTTTCTTTTACAGAAAATAATTTATTTATGTTCTGATTATTGTTGAACTGCAGGTTTAGGCTCACTTAAGTGACTGCATTTAATTAAGAATAATGTAATTATTTATTCTAATTATTTAGCCTGACATGTTTACTGTTCTAAAATGTTCTATATGTTTCTTAAAAATAAAATGTGTTCAGTGGGAAAAAAAGTTTTTTTTTTAACCCAGACATTTAAAAATAACATATTTTAGAGCTGTAATCGCAATACCGTGATACCGTGAAACCGTGATATTTTTATCTAAGGTTATCATACCATCAGAATCTCATACCGGCCCATGCCTACGGTCGACCGATAGTGGATTTTACCGATACCGATAGCTAGGTTAGAAAAAAACAAAAAAAACAATTTTGAATCACTTTGTAAATTAATGAAAATATTAATATTAACTATATATTGATCATTAAAGTTAGTTCATAGTTCATTAATTAATGTTAACAGAAGCAACTTTAAAATTTCAAAATGTATTAGTAAATGTTGAAATTAGATGGAAATCTTTAAATATCTACACAAAGGCCACATTGAAATGACATACATATGGATATTGTATGCATACTCTCACACTTTATTTGCTTTTATTTTAGAACACTTGATGATTATCTAATCAAAATAACTAAATATGGCAGTCACACACATCCGCGTCTAGGACAACAGGTAATACACACACCGGACACAACCTCTAATTACAACTACTGTATCACACGCTCACACGTTACAGACATTCTGATACTGTATATTCAACAGTGTCCATGAGATGTTATTTAAATCAGATAGATTAAATTTTTAACAATATATATTTATTGTTTCATATTTAAAACTAAATAAAACTTTATGAAATGTTTCAAAATTGCTTCATCTCAAATCATGATCATCAGGTTTCACACACAAACCTATAGAGTTCATGCAGCTTGAATGCTGCTGTTATTATAGCAAAAGAGGGACAAACAAAATACTATGACATTCTGCAATGTTAATTATTGCAGTTCTATTTCTTGTTCTATTATAATTTAAAATGCACAATGTTGGATTAAACTAGAAAAGAATGCAAAATAGAAGCATTTTCATTACTTCAGACCCTCATGTATACATGCAGTTTAAACCACTACCTTTAGTGTTTAACCTGCCGAGTGACAGTGTATGTGCAGTCAACACTTTTCTCCCAAATATGCTGATTAAAGTGAATTTCATCAATGCAGTTTCACAGCAGTGCAGACCTCTCCTCTCCAACTGAGTCACACACCCCTCGACACACTGCCGCAGTGCTAATCGCCATGCCAACAGACACACCCACCCATGTGCACATATAAGTGTGCACTCTTACAAAGACAGGAGACTAAGCTGTGTTTTTGGACACAGTGGGTGTATCTATGGGTGAGTTTTGCAGACTGCGAGACCAACGAAGGTCACATTCTTTTTTCAAAATCTCATGTCACGTGCTCTTCTTATCCAAATAACCTTGCCAATCATAAACACACACACACACACACACACACTATGTGGCTGATGCAAAGACAAATCTGATAGCATACCGAAATGTTTTCATTTTAGAGCTTACTGTACGTAGGGTGAGTCTGTAACAATGAGAGCTGTGGATGTGTGTGTAAGTGTCTTAATGTGCGTGTTGCGTCTGTGTTAAATCAGATGGTCTAGACTGAGCACTGTGGTCTCGGAGAGGTAAAAGCATCTAAATTGAACACTGAAAGGATACTGACTGTTACTGCAGAGACAGAGAAAGCGGGAGAGAGAGGGAGTACTGCAATGCAGACATCAGCAGTACCTAATATGGCAGTGTACAGACCTGCACCTCATCCACCCTATACACCCTACAACACACTTAAAGGGGTCATATGATGCTGCTAAAAAGAACATTATTTAGTGTATTTGGTGTAATGAAATGTGTTTATGCGGTTTAAGGTTAAAAAACACATTATTTTCCACATACTGTACATTATTGTTTCTCCTCTATGCCCCGCCTTTCTGAAACGCGTAATAATGGATTATAAACATAATAATGGATTATAATGACTTGTACAGTCTTTTTATGCGTTGCGTTGCATCGCGCCGCGTAAACATAAAACCATGTCTGCATTTGTGATCGGAGAAATGACAAACAACAAGCCCTACTCTACACTTCCCAAAAAACTTGCTTTAAATATATAAAATATAAAAACTCTTTAAACATAAAAAACTTACTTAGTCTTTGAGTCAGAACAGCCGGCATTGTAGTCTACTCTACCAGGATCAGGAAACGGTCCTCCATAAAATGTGCTGCACACATCTGAATATTTGGGTTGAAGTGTTCTGGAACAGTGTTGTAAATACAACTTAACCACTGATTTCTAGTCGTGTCCATTTTTGGAAGGCCAAACAAAGTAGTTTCGCTTTCACAA
>NW_015505801.1:638693-640186 GCF_001515645.1 Sinocyclocheilus grahami | reverse complement strand
TTCCTAGCACCTGTCGCTTACTGATTGTTTGGAATTATAAATATGAGCGTAGTTCGTCTGTTAATATCACATGCACTTTTTTGTTTGTTGTTGTTTTTAGTTTGTTACTCAGACGCAGGCAGTGCGCTGCATGAGACAAAAAAGTAATATAGCCAAAACAACCGCATAGCTGCTCTTTAGTGTAGATGCATGTTGATTTTATCAGACGATGCCGCGATTATAAATGATAGTGACTTCTGATTAACATGTATTATAAGGGGTCGTGTTTAGTCACTATTTAGTGTGGTATTTTTTGACAATATTCATTCATCATGACAGTAAAACAGGGCATTCTAAGTCAATATACTGCAGTATTTCCTCTCTCAATCAGTAGAAAATATGGTTAACACCCGGTCATGCATGAAAAAAAATAAAAATACCGTCATGTACCATGAAACCAGTATAATTTTGAAAAATATAATTTTTGGTCATACCGCCTAGCACTAAGCCACACCAAAATAATTCCCATAATTTTTTTTGCTTGTTCTATGAAAATCACTATAAAGGCATTACGACAGACTTATGAAAGATTCAGTCAGTAAGGATACACTAATATTAAAATTCTGGTTGATAACACTATGCTGATTATTATGCCCGAGATTACAAATATATTATGTTTTGTCAAAATAATTAAGTAAAAAATAAAAAGCAAACAAATTTAAATCAATAATTTTAAAAACAAGCGAATTTAGACATCACAACATTAGTTGGACAGTATGAAAAATTCTGGTTAATAACAATAGGCCAATAATTATAAATAATTAATAGGCCAATATTAAAATTCTATACTATTTTGTCTAAATAATTAATAATAATTAATAATTACATGATCAAAAAATTAAATGCTAAAAACAAAAAACAATAATTTTAAATTAAGTGAATTTAGAAATAACAACATTATAATGCACAGTACAAAAATGTATATTAATTTTGAGATTTGCAAAATATTACATTTAACAATGTTATTAAATTATTGGTGTTTTTAAAGATTAACTTTAAGTGAGCATTAGATGATGGCAAAGATAATCTAAATGAAAAATTAAGACAGCCATAAATATTAGTATTGTAATTTTACATGTTTTACCTAAATATTTGACTTTTTATTTTACAGTTAAATATTACAATAGTAATGTTTCTTATTTTACTTAATATTGTATTGAATAATGACAATAATAAAACAATAATAATAATTATGATTGATATATAACTCAAAATTTTTGGCCAAATTGCAGCCCTACAAACAAGGCTTTTTTTTTTTTACTTTTTTTAAATCACAATTTTTTTTCCCACCAAATTGCACAGCCCTAGTGCCCATGTATTGTGCATTTCTACTTAGCACACATTACTATGAAGGCATTGCAACAGTCTTTTGAATTCATTTGCAGGGTCACATCACTATTAAAATAAACCCCTTACACTCTAAATCTGAATATATGTCAGTTCTGCAACAGAAA
>NW_015505801.1:636341-638683 GCF_001515645.1 Sinocyclocheilus grahami | reverse complement strand
TACATACATTTTCATGTATTTATGCCCATCTCTGTATATATATACTGTATATATATACTTTCAGCTGTTTTAAAAAAAGTGTTCATTTATTGTCTTAAAGTCTGTTTTATTCAGAAAAATCAGAGCATTCACAAATAATTACAAAGAAATGGCAAGTAGCACATTGAATAAAACATAACATTTTTAAGTATAAAGACTGAAATAGTATTTTCTTGTAAAACATACTCCAGAAATATTAGGGGGAAAAAAATTCACAGTGTATGCTCTAGTATTACTAACACTGTTGAATGTACATCCACTGGCTAATTAAAGCAGAGGTCCAAAGAAGTACTCATGAAATGGGCTCTGAAAACAGGCCCCGGTACAGTGTGCATCAACAGGAAGTGCTTTCAGATCATCAAAGGCTGAGAGAGGCAGGTCTAGAACTGCTTCTGAGAGCTCAAGTATCGCTCACTGAAAGACATAACGTGATGTATTTGGTGCCATTTTCGGAGGGTTAATGCTTCGCTATGCAAACATGTTTTTTTTTCTCTCTTTCGCTCTATGCATAAAGACCCGTTGTGTTTGTCCTCTATCCTACTAACAGAGTGACTGAAGGATGGAGCGCTGCCAGCCAAAGAAGGTGAAGAGCATGAGAGAAAGACTGAAAAACAGAGTACTTCTAGGAACTATACTGTAAGAAATTTTCATACTGTTCATCTGCTCTTGACTTTCACCCTCACTTACAGTACAGAACATTACAACTAGAGGTCGACCGATAGTGGATTTTACCGATATCGATAGCTAGGTTAGAAAAAAACAAAAACTAAAAGTTTTGAATCACTTTGTAAATTAACGAAAATATTAATATTAACTATATATTGATCATTAAAGTTAGTTCATAGTTCATTAATTAATGTTAACAGAAGCAACTTTAAAATTTCAAAATGTATTAGTAAATGTTGAAATTAGATGGAAATCTTTAAATATCTACACAAAGGCCACATTGAAATTACATACATATGGATATTGTATGCATACTCTGACACTTTATTTGCTTTTATTTTAGAACACTTGATGATTATCTAATCAAAATAACTAAATATGGCAGTCACACACATCCGCGTCTAGGACAACAGGTAATACACACACCGGACACAACCTCTAATTACAACTACTGTATCACACGCTCACACACGTTACAGACATTCTGATATATTCAACAGTGTCCATGAGATGTTATTTAAATCAGATAGATTAAATTAACAATAACAATATATATTTATTGTTTCATATTTAAAACTAAATAAAACTTTATGAAATGTTTCAAAATTGGTTCATCTCAAATCATGATCATCAGGTTTCACACAAACCTATAGAGTTCATGCAGCTTGAATGCTGCTGTTAGGGACAAACAAAATACTATGACATTCTGCAATGTTAATTATTGCAGTTCTATTTCTTGTTCTATTATAATTTAAAATGCACAATGTTGGATTAAACTAGAAAAGAATGCAAAATAGAAGCATTTTCATTACTTCAGACCCTCATGTATACATGCAGTTTAAACCACTACCTTTAGTGTTTAACCTGCCGAGTGACAGTGTATGTGCAGTCAACACTTTTCTCCCAAATATGCTGATTAAAGTGAATTTCATCAATGCAGTTTCACAGCAGTGCAGACCTCTCCTCTCCAACTGAGTCACACACCCCTCGACACACTGCCGCAGTGCTAATCGCCATGCCAACAGACACACCCACCCATGTGCACATATAAGTGTGCACTCGTACAGAGACAGGAGACTAAGCTGTGTTTTTGGACACAGTGGGTGTATCTATGGGTGAGTTTTGCAGACTGCGAGACCAACGAAGGTCACATTCTTTTTTCTAAATCTCGTCACGTGCTCTTCTTATCCAAATAACCTTGCCAATCATAAACACACACACACACACACACTATGTAGCTGATGCAAAGACAAATCTGATAGCATACCGAAATGTTTTCATTTTAGAGCTTACTGTACGTAGGGTGAGTCTGTAACAATGAGAGCTGTGGATGTGTGTGTAAGTGTCTTAATGTGCGTGTTGCGTCTGTGTTAAATCAGATGGTCTAGACTGAGCACTGTGGTCTCGGAGAGGTAAAAGCATCTAAATTGAACACTGAAAGGATACTGACTGTTACTGCAGAGACAGAGAAAGCGGGAGAGAGAGGGAGTACTGCAATGCAGACATCAGCAGTACCTAATATGGCAGTGTCCAGACCTGCACCTCATCCACCCTATACACCCTACAACACCCTTAAAGGGGTCATATGATGCTGCTAAAAAGAACATTATTTAATGTATTTGGTGTAATGAAATGTG
>NW_015505801.1:625991-636331 GCF_001515645.1 Sinocyclocheilus grahami | reverse complement strand
CATTATTGTTTCTCCTCTATGCCCCGCCTTTCTGAAACGCGTAATAATGGATTATAAACATAATAATGGATTATAATGACTTGTACAGTCTTTTTATGCGTTGCGTTGCATCGCGCCGCGTAAACATAAAACCATGTCTGCATTTGTGATCGGAGAAATGACAAACAACAAGCCCTACTCTACACTTCCCAAAAAACTTGCTTTAAATATATAAAATATAAAAACTCTTTAAATATAAAAAAACGTACTTACAGTCAGTGAGTCAGAACAGCCGGCATTGTAGTCTACTCTACCAGGATCAGGAAACGGTCCTCCATAAAATGTGCTGCACACATCTGAATATTTGGGTTGAAGTGTTCTGGAACAGTGTTGTAAATACAACTTAACCACTGATTTCTAGTCGTGTCCATTTTTGGAAGGCCAAACAAAGTAGTTTCACTTTCACAACGAAACACAGCGTCACACACGGTGGCCTAGAGTGAGCGGTGTTGGTCTAGAGTGAGCAGAGGCCGGGGGCTAGAGTGAGCAGAGGCAGCCGGCGGATTCGACGAAGGCAATCCACAGTGCAAAGTTGATGTATTTCCTCAGCGACCAGCACAGATCAGCTCTAGGCATGACGAAGCGGATATCGTCCTCTTTTGGAAGGCCAAACAAAGTAGTTTCACTTTCACAACGAAACACAGCGCCTTCACAACATGGCGGCGGCAACAACAATACTACAGCGAGAATAAAAATTACGGCTTCTTTTTTTGCGTGAACATTTGGGCGGCATTATGCAAATCTCCCCACATCGTGACATAGACATGTGGGGGCGTGTTAGAACGAGCCGTTTTAGGTAGGCGTGGCTGACTCTTAACTTTTATAAAGAATATCTCTTTGGATTTGAGCCTTTAATCTTTGCAACTTTACAGATCTTCTTTATGCACCAAGAGCTTGTAACACTTCAAAGAGAAAGGAAAAATTTAAATCGCATCATATGACACCTTTAAATGAAGTGCACACTGCAGCTTACACACAGCCACCAAACACAGCACAGTTTGCATTACCAGTTCAGTACCAGCAGATTCATGTTATCACTGCCCTAACTTATGAGAGTAACAGGAAGGAAAACCTCAAAATTACAGCCACACTAGTGCTGGGCGGTATACCATTTCATACCGAATACCGGTGTTTATTTTTGTTATGATATGAATTTTTAAAATACCACAATACCGGTGTATGTCGCTTAAACAACGTTCGGAACACGACACTGTTTGAAAGGGGCCCCTTTTCACTGTTGCACTGTGGTGAGGGCACAGCTGTATGTGTTACTAAGCATGAAAATTCTGAAACTGAAGCTGTAGAACTAATAGAACGTGATGACACAGAAGAACTCATCCATTTGACCACCACAAATATCCACCGCCCCCTGCCATCAGCCCCCGTGTCTCACACACACACAAGCGCAACTTTAGCACTAGATTTAGCAACTTTCAGACCCTTTTAGCGGCTTTTTTCCATAGAATATTCATACTGACAAACCTGATGCTGATCAAAGACTTTTTTGGATAAACCTTAGCTATGGTTCAGTTGAAAGATTTCGCCAGTGCTGTCACGAGGTCTGACTTTCCCGGAGAAGTGTCACCTCTCTCGGCGTCTGTTCTGTGCAGTGAGCGGCAGAGAAGCAGCACATTCAGTTGGCCGCGCACTGCAGCCGACTCGTCAATAAATGAGTACAAAACAGCGTTTCCTAGCACCTGTCGCTTACTGATTGTTTGGAATTATAAATATGAGGGTAGTTCGTCTGTTAATATCACATGCACTTTTTTGTTTGTTGTTTTTTTCAGTTGTTACTCAGACGCAGGCAGTGCGCTGCATGAAGACAAAAAAGTAATATAGCCAAAACAACCGCATAGCTGCTCTTTAGTGTAGATGCATGTTGATTTTATCAGACGATGCCGCGATTATAAATGATAGTGACTTCTGATTAACATGTATTAAAAGGGGTCGTGTTTAGTCACTATTTAGTGTGGTATTTTTTGACAATATTCATTCATCATGACAGTAAAACAGGGCATTCTAAGTCAATATACTGCAGTATTTCCTCTCTCAATCAGTAGAAAATATGGTTAACACCCGGTCATGCATGAAAAAAAATAAAAATACCGTCATGTACCATGAAACCAGTATAATTTTGAAAAATATAATTTTTGGTCATACCGCCCAGCACTAAGCCACACCAAAATAATTCCCATAATTTTTTTTGCTTGTTCTATGAAAATCACTATAAAGGCATTACGACAGACTTATGAAAGCTTCAGTCAGTAAGGATACACTAATATTAAAATTCTGGTTGATAACACTATGCTGATTATTATGCCCGAGATTACAAATATATTATGTTTTGTCAAAATAATTAAGTAAAAAATAAAAAGCAAACAAATTTAAATCAATCATTTTAAAAACAAGCGAATTTAGACATCACAACATTAGTTGGACAGTATGAAAAATTCTGGTTAATAACAATAGGCCAATAATTATAAATAATTAATAGGCCAATATTAAAATTCTATCCTATTTTGTCTAAATAATTAATAATAATTAATAATTACATGATCAAAAAATTAAATGCTAAAAACAAAAAACAATCATTTTAAATTAAGTGAATTTAGAAATAACAACATTATAATGCACAGTACAAAAATGTATATTAATTTTGAGATTTGCAAAATATTACATTTAACAATGTTATTAAATTATTGGTGTTTTTAAAGATTAACTTTAAGTGAGCATTAGATGATGGCAAAGATAATCTAAATGAAAAATTAAGACAGCCATAAATATTAGTATTGTAATTTTACATGTTTTACCTAAATATTTGACTTTTTATTTTACAGTTAAATATTACAATAGTAATGTTTCTTATTTTACTTAATATTGTATTCAATAATGACAATAATAAAACAATAATAATAATTATGATTGATATATAACTCAAAATTTTTGGCCAAATTGCAGCCCTACAAACAAGCTTTTTTTTTTTTTTAACTTTGTTTAAATCACAATTTTTTTCCCCACCAAATTGCACAGCCCTAGTGCCCATGTATTGAGAATTTCTACTTAGCACACATTACTATGAAGGCATTGCAACAGTCTTTTGAATTCATTTGCAGGGTCACATCACTATTAAAATAAACCCTTACACTCTAAATCTGAATATATGTCAGTTCTGCAACAGAAAAAATGAAGATGTAGTGCCAAATGACTTGCCATCTGTATGGGGGCCTTGCAGAGGTCTCTCTCAGTCACGAGTCTCTCCTGGTCAGTGACGTAGAGGCCTTTCTGAGCGAGGGCCTGGATGATGGCGTTGTGACCCAGCAGGGGTTTAGCCGCGTCGCTCCTGAGGATCAGACTCCCAGCACGGCAATACAACTCCGCAGAAAGCAGCAGAGACACAACGGGCGGCTTCACATGCTCCTGATCATACTGGTCTCGGTAGAATGGATCCTCCAACTCCACAGGTACACAGTCTAAAGAGAAAGAGAGAGATTGTGATTGATTACACAAAAGTGTCCCAAGAATTTGGAGGCTAATGAGAAAAAGTAATTATTCAGGTGGTTACATGAAGTGGGTAAAACGTTTTGTCAAAAAAAACAAAAACAGTACTATTAATTTCTTTAGGTGAAAAGAATAACTTAATGTGCATTTAAATCTGATTCAGGATCAATGCTTGGTCAAACAGGCTGATCTGAGGCCAACGAGTGGAACCTGAAGAGAGAGACACACTGTTTTCAGACTAATCCCATTATACCTCCCGCTTAATCTGATTTACTGAAGATCTTCAGTATAGCACCATAGACTCAAACACACACAAACAGACGGGTACAGGCATGCATGAATTGAGTCACACACACACACACATACAGACAGCAATCACTGAGTAGCAACCAAACACAATTACACACACATGTAAACACCCAGGTATAGACCTGCAAAAACTGAGTCACGAGCACTTGCCTAAAAAACAAAGCAGTCGTGATGCACACAAACAGAAAATAACAGCATCAGGATGACAACATCTGCAGACTGAAAATTCAGCTCTGTTTCTGACGCTGAAGTGTGACTGCAGATGTCTGAGTTCAGAAGAAGGAAATTCCTGGCACCCCATAATGCTTCAGTGTTTGAGTCAGACAACAGGCGATGTAGATTCCTGCTCTTCCCGGGTCATTTCCTTTCAGTATGTCTTTGTGTGTGTGTGTGTGTGTGTGTGTGTGTGTGTGTTCATTTTCTTTTTCAGCAGCAGGAAATATGTGTCTTAAAGATGCAGTACAATTCCTGCTGTTCCTGCTTAAAAATAAAACATTACAAATCAAAATTAATAATTAAATAATTACTAAAATATTAATGAAATAAATATTTAATGAATAAACAAATTATACAAATTAATTACAATTAAATTAAATCAAATAAAAAGTGAAGACGTTTTTTAATTGAAGAAAAAAAATGTACAAATTAAAAAAAAAATTGTAAATAACTTTTTTTATATTATTTTCTTTTTTTTTTACAAGTTGAAACTTATAAAATGAAATAAATAAATGAGAAAAAACAGCCATTTGGTTGTTGCATGATTAGCTGACCATCATTGTCCATTTGTAGTGAACACTTAATTCCAACATTAACTTATAATGGCTGTCTTTTTATGCATTTTAAATATTTACAAAAGGATCAGAAAACTCTTAAAAACATTCCCCTAACCTTACGAAAAGCTGCTGCGTCAGTGGAAACCCTTTCCCTGCAGGCTCCGCCAGTTCAGAGCCAAAAGCAAAAAAACACACACACTTGCTTCTGTAAAGCTCATGCTGATAAAGAGCTGCCTGGTTACGGAAAGGTTTTATCCCCACGTTTCATCCCAGCTAGATGGAGGACAGCGGCAGGAAGCGGCTCTCGAAGGCACGACAAACACAGAGAGGAAGTGAGGGGTCAGAGAGAGAAAAGTCTGAGGCAGCGAGTCACCACGACTCACAAAAGCCTTTCAAACGTTCAAATCGACAGAATTTGAACAGGACTTGATTTTGTCCATCATTAACTAACTGGATTGTTGTTGTTGGCTAATTGCAAACTGGTTCATTCAATCGGTCTCATACTCATATAAAAATGAGCTGATGCTACCATCTTAAGAAACAAAGAAAGTAATCATTTCCCTTTAGAGTCCCTCATATGTAACATAACATGAACGTTTGACATTTTTGGTCCGTAATAACAGTTTACAGAGAGAATAACAGTGCACAGAGTCACATGTGAACGTCACACACTCCCAGCGCTCCTCAGGCTTCAGTGGTGTAACAGAAACGAATCTCTGTTGTGGTATGTGCAGTATGTCACAGATGTTAGGCTGGAGGGAAAGACAGGACATGGACAATGTCGTTATAAGGGCCTACTGGCACGCAAAACAGCTGTTTGTGGCCTTGTTTATTTTTCATTTCCGAGAAAAGTATCTGGATGAACAGACATCCCCCAGACTCTGTTTTCATTCTAAGGATGCCTTGCAATGGTTCGGCTCGTCTTCTTCCTGTGTTTGTTTCTCATGCTGATCAGCAGTTTCATTCTGCTGTGAAGAGCAGTGACGGATGGGGAGATATTATCACCCTTACAAAAAAATAAAAACTACCATAGTACTTTGATAAATACTACATGAGGACCATATTCATGCACCATGGTATTTACATACTACCATGCAATATGTTGAGAAAAACACAGGATACAAAATACATGTTACTGTATGTATGGTCCCTTGTGAAAAAGAAGTACACTTAAGCATACTTTTAAAACAAGTCTTTTTTATGGAATTAATATAAGTTAAAAGAATTTACTGAAGGGCAAATGAATGTAATGTTAATTGAATGTTGTTTGCAATTGAATTAAGATGTATTATTAAATTATATTAAGTGCAATTAGTTGAACTTAAGAGTGTTTCTGTGATCCACTTACAGTAGGACTTACAGTAAGTACATGTAATTTCATAATTGTCTTTGAAATACGGTTACTGCCAAATGTACTGACATGCATTTCTGGTAACTAAATTATACTTTATTGTCATTTCTGAAACTTGTATGTCAAATTTAAATGGACTTTTAATGTAATATTGAATAACACAAAAGTTAGTAATTAAATCTACCCCTTAGAAGCACAATAAAAGATTATTAAATCATGTACTTTAAATGAACTTTTAATTGAAACAGTCACGCAAATATACTCTCCACTAAAGTGGAATTTAAATGATCTGCAAGTACAGTTTTTTTTTTAATATACTTCTATACATTCAATACAATTAAGCACACTTCTTTCACAAGAGGTTCAATGTCCAAAAACAATGGTAGTAGTAACCAAGTACAATAGTAGTTTTTGTTAATGTCACTATCAGAAGTGACTCAAATTTAGGTGATTCAGAGACATCTGCAATAGAGATTATAGTAAGTCCATGCTTTATTAATTAGATAACAATTTATCATTAGAGTTCATAAACACCAGCAACTCCAATGAGAAAAGCAGACTTTTTACACACACTTCTGCTAGGAGCAGTCTTCATCTTGGCCCTGTTGTGTTGCACTCCACAGGCGTTTCTGTTGTGGCGGCCGCTCTAAAAGCCATACTGCTAAGGTAGTGCTGGGCGGTATGACCAAAAATTTATATCACGGTATTTTTTTTTTAATTATACCGGTTTCACGGTACATGACAGTATTTTTTTTTTCATGCATGACCAGGTGTTAATCACATTCTATTAGTTCTACAGCTTCAGTTTCGGAACTTTCACGCTTAGTAACACATACAGCTGTGCCCTCACCACAGTGCAACAGTGAAAAGGGACCCCTTTCAAACAGTGTCGCGTTCCGAACGTTGTTTAAGCGACATACACCGGTATTGCGGTATTTTAAAAATTGATATCATAACAAAAATAAACACCGGTATTCGGTATGAACCGGTATACCGCCCAGCACCATGCTAAGGCCATGCAAGTTTGATATTTTGTGTTTATGTTTTTTCCGGCATCCTCCATGGGACTTATTCTGGAAAATTCAATCCTATTACTGTGTGCAGAAGTGGGGAATCTGCTTTGAGCATTCATTATGGACTGTGGGGACGGACTCTGAGCCATAAGCCAGACAGCGGCCCTTAATGAGTCTATGTAGGGATCTAGGCTAATGATTTCTGCAGACATGGCAACAGTTACCACCATCTAGATTTTTTTGTGAAATTCACTGTTTTTAACC
This sequence comes from Sinocyclocheilus grahami, assembly GCF_001515645.1. Classification (NCBI taxonomy): domain Eukaryota; kingdom Metazoa; phylum Chordata; class Actinopteri; order Cypriniformes; family Cyprinidae; genus Sinocyclocheilus; species Sinocyclocheilus grahami. Next base: position 629,084 of record NW_015505801.1, on the reverse strand, counting down.
TCTTATACTGCTTCTCATGAGACACATATGCACATAAAATACCTTTACATTTCTCTTAATTCCTAAGAGAAGAACAAATTAATTTTCTTCTCAAAATTGAACTAATTAATATATCCCACTAACAAAATCCCTCCAATAAACACTCATGATGCTAAATTTAAAAATATGCCCACTGCATTTCTAAATACTGCTAGGGGAAAATAGGCATGTTGACACACTTTCACTCCAGTCCACATTTCTCAAAGTAGGTCTATTTTCAATATAAACACATGCTTTGAAGTCTTGTCAACAACAAAAAAAGCAACTGAATGTCCCCTGTCACTGCCTAGGAAAAAATATACAGTTGATTGAAATATATGGTGAGCAACAGCAAGGTGTCACACTATGGGGTAAGTTGTCACAATGGAAACTGCCATTAAACATGCTTTCAGCTAAATGTAAACAGTAACACAGTTATGAAAGACAAAACAATTCATGAAAAAGTATATTAAACCAGATGTTTTCAATCTTTTAAATGCCACGGACCCCCAAATGTGATCATCTCCATGCAAAGGACCCCATCCTAAAATTGAAAAGGCATCTACAGAGTTTGTATAAAAACCCAATTTATACAGTGAAAAAAAATAATATTATAAATATGTCTAAAACATTATTTTGACAATATTTGCTTTCTCTAGTTACATTATTATATTTTATTTACATTACATTATTATTCTTTTTAATATATACTCATTATAGTGCTGTGATTGTACTGTATTTATTTACTCATTTGTCTACTTATTTTAACCAAATTATTTATTTTTATGTTATCACTTAAACCAAATTTTTTATTATTTAATTTATTACTTATTTGTTTATAATTTATTGAAAATAATATAGTTTATTACATACATAAGTATATATATATATATATATATATATATTTATATTTATTTATACACACACACACACACACACACACACACACATACACACACACACACACACACACACACACATACATACATACGAGAGTGTTTTTTTAGACTCTCGTTTCTCATATCATTTCCACTGACCCCCTAGCATTCCCTTGCGGCCCCATGTGGTCCCCGGACCTCCGTTTGAAAAATTCTATATTAAACCACTGAGATCGTGTATAGCCCTTGTGATAACTTCCCCCATCACTATAACACGATTTTTCAATCCGTAAGCGCCGCCTACCAGATCCAAAGGCTTTGGCGATGAGCCACGTCAAACTGCACGATATCTTGGCCCTGGTGAAATCATAGTGATCGACAGATTTGATCGTCGGCACGATGAACGTCCTCTTGCTCTCCTTGCTCTCTGCGGCATCTCCCATCTTGACATCTCCGCGTGGCTGCATCACGTCCCGCGGGAGTGACTATGAGATCAGAGCGCTGGACCACATTCCCATGCTTAGATGTGATGTGAAATATAACGGATCGGCCCGAGCTCTCGTGTAGTCCAAGAACCCTCCTCTCATTTATTGATTATATACAGGAAATCAATCCCAACTGCATCCCCGAGCGCCGGATTCAATATCCAGCAAGCAGTTCCAGGCGACTGCGGTAGCTCTCATCCGTTTCCCGGCAGCATATCCTCAAGTTGGCGTACATGACAAAAATCAATATTTCATAGGTGACACGAGCGCCATGATGAGGGATGTCAAATTCAATGGCGAGGAGAGGCGATCGACGAGTTCACTGTTTTGTGTCATGATTTCTCCTCTTCTTTAACTTTTGTAACTGTCCTTCCTAAAATCTCTCCCTCTCCCTGTGGTCCGCCTGCCGCACTGGCCTGGAAAAAGGAGAGATATGACTGCGCATGCGCGAAACGCCCAGACGCAGACAAGCACCGCCGCTGGCGGAGGCAGATTGACGGAGCCTCAAATAATAAGACATTTTACACACCTCATATGTTTTACTTATCTACACTACGTTATATTTTACACATCTGTCCTTTCAGTTCTCCAAATACGCTACAGTGTTTGTAGGCTACGCTGTGTAAAAAACAATCGAACTCTGACTGTATAATCTTGCTAAAATTGTTTGGATTGAACTTGCTGTAAATGTTAAACGAGTTGACTTCAGGTCAATTTAATTGACCTGAATTCACTCCTGTACGTTTATCTGACAATTAAACCTTCATTCTTACCACATACAGACCTTTTTTTTTTTTTACAAATAAAAATATACATTTTATATAAAAATATAAGTTTCCTCCTTAAAATAATCAGGGATTCAATGTACAATTTCGTTTGATTATTTTCTTTAACAAAATATTATATGTGCCCTCACCCCCCTTCACTGAGATCAGATATAAAAATATATTAATATTAAAATATCCATTAAAATATATTGTAAACATAGGGAAGGAAGGAAGATGTTCATGTAGTGTATATATATATATATATATGAAAGGATATAATTATATAAACACTATAATTACATTAAAATATAATGAAAAATATTAATATAAGAATATATATTATAATTAGAAAAAATATATAGTAAACATTTACTGTACTGTGTATATTTATTACGTATATAAATACACAAACATTATATATAAATATAAATATATTATATATAAAAGGTGTGTGTGTGGGAGTGTGTGTGTAATACATAATATCTCTATGTTAATCAGATTAATCTATTAATAAAAAAAATTCACTAAATGTTAGCATGTTCAATCAATAAAATAAATGCATAAAACTAATGAAGTGGGGTTGTAACTCTGATGTTTAAACAGTTAATTAGCAAGTGGAGTCTTAACTGTGAGGTGTTGAGGCAGATCATGTGAGTCTTCAGGTTGTTACTCAGCGGCAGAGTCATGGATCAGATCTGTCAGACAGGAAGGGGTGTGACCACTGCTGCGGCCGAGACCTCTATCAGCTCTGGAGAATAGCTGTAATTACTGCCCTCTACCCACATACACACTAGCCTTTCATGTGAGAGAGAGCGAGGCTCCTAGTTCTCAAGCACAAATGGAAGTCATTTAGCCTACTGAACTCCAACAAATATGAGAGAGAGAGAGAGAGAGAGAGAGAGAGAGAGAGAGAGAGAGAGAGAGAGATATGTAGCAAGAGATGGC
>NW_015505801.1:617371-625769 GCF_001515645.1 Sinocyclocheilus grahami | reverse complement strand
CAGATGTGACTGAAATCTCTCCTGCTAATTTTAGCAGCTGGCTTCTGTTACTGGCTGTTAAAGCTTCTGACCCTGGATCACACCAGGAAGTCTGAAGTCATTCTGTGAATCAAATCAGATGGTGAAGAACTAAGAAAAAGTTAAATGTCAATTAATAAATTAATCTCCCTATACTCATGCCCACCAGTTTGCAGTAGCCCCTAGCTGCAGAACACAAGATTCAGGGGGCATGGTTGGATCCACATCTAAGGGGTGGAGATTGGTAGGTTTAGGGGTGGAGAAGGGTGGGTTTAGGGATCAGGGGGCTGCAGAAATCTGTGCCAACTGTGCACACAGAGTAATGTCGCCCTCTAGCGGACACCTGCGCACCCTGCACAGCTTCATTTGGAATGGATGGGAGCGTGTACCGCATTTTTACAGCCTGTAAACCTTAGAGCCTCTTAGTTAGAGGATCTTTAAAGTACTATTATGTACCGTTTATGGGTAAATAAGGTAAAAAAGATGTACCTTTAGCTTTTGTACTTTAGGCTTAGGGTACCGCCCTAGTTACAGCTTTGTACCTTTCAGAGTATTTTAGAGTTAATAAAAAATAAATGAATAAAATCACGAATGAAAACTGATGTAATAACTCATGCTAAAGGTCCAGACATCAATAGGAATAACGTGCTTTGGCTGTTCATAAGTGGCAGACATTTCTTGAACTTGGAATAATAAAAAAAAAAAAAACATTTAAAGTTGGCATGTATGATGATGATGATGATGATGAAAAGAATAAATAGGTCCTTAACACAAGCAAAGTAAAAAAAAAAAGAAGATACATAAAAAAATTAAATAAAAAAAAAACAGAGAATTAATGCATAGCAATAAACACATGCTAAATAATTAAATAAATAAACCTTAAGATTAGATTTACATTTTCTTACATTTCTTACATTGCTTTACAAGACAACAGCTGGAGGTTGAGCTGCGTTGTTGTATTTCTACCACAAGATGGCAGCATTAATTTCTCATTTATTCTCCTTTTTCTTTACATTCATAATTCTTTTTAGATTATAAAAATATACTTGACGCCATATATATATACAGAGAGAGAGAGCGATACCATTTGAAGATACTTTGTTAAAACTGATATTGACTAATCTATTTATAAAATTTATACTGACTTATATTAATTGTAATTAATGATCATGGGTTTAACAATAGTTTTGTGTGAATTATCTGAAGAAAGCCAAATCATCCAGCCATCTGATATTATAAGACATATAGGGAATAAGTGAAATACGAATAATGAGGATTTGTTTGCATTTAATTGTTTTTTCTTCTTCTGGATTTCATGGCTCTATCAAGTCTCTCCATTTCTTCCCTTATTGTATATAAATGATGGTGGAGCACATGAGTAAAGAGAGCCAGTCCCTCATAAACATTCAGGAATGTGTTATGATTGCGAACATCAGAACCTTTGATTATTCACATGACGTTCAATTCAAAGTGTGTGCCATTATCATGCTAAATGCTACCATCCTCATCCAGCCCCCCAAAACCACACACACACATAATGTGCTGAGTATTTCATACAAAGATGCCTTCACACAAACACAGCACCGGCTGTGTGTTTTCCACTGCGTCTATTCACTGACCCCCACCCCGACAGCGACAGGCCCTACACCCTCCCATACACAGATGAGCCCCATCCGTCATGAAGCAGCACACAAAAGGACAGTTCAGGCTGTTGCTCATGTCTATGTATGCAGTTCACTGTGTGCTCTTTGCTCTAAGCTGCAAAACTGCTTCCAGATATGACCCAGCTGACGTCAGTGCCCTTCCCTGTTATCGCAGAAACCCCCTCTGTTTGCCCATGTAGCTGTACATTTCTATAAACCCTGTTAACATTCACAACAGAGAACTGTTTCATTTGAAACATTTTAGGGAGGCTGCTATCGAAGTTCACAAGACATTCTCTTTCACTTGTTTTGTGTCATAAATTTACATACTGATATATACAAACACTTGAATTTCACAAACTCTGGCAAGGACATGTCTGGGTCATATTTGACCACAAAACCAAAAGTAAGAATTTTGCATTAATCCCGTTTTTAAAAACCACTTGGAAGATAATTTTTTCTCAATTCTTATTAATGTAACATAAAAAAATAAAATAATACATTACCATTCAAAAGATTGTGATTGGTAAGGTTTTTTTTGTATTTTTGCATTTATAATATTTCTAAAATATTTGTAATTTAATTTATTCCTGTGATGGAAAAGCAAAATATTTCTCATTATTAACAATGATGAAAACAGTTGTGCTGCTTAATATTTTTTGTTGAAACAGTGATACATTTTTCTTTGATGTACAGAAAATTCAAAAGAACACTCTACTACTGTATTTTAAATATATATGATTATGAATGTCTTTACTGTCACCTTTGATCAATTGAATCTATCCTTGCTGAATAAAAGTATTTTATCATTTAAACGTATTAAAGTAATGAGAATTCAGAGGGAAAGATGCTTAATTGTCATCAAAAATTATATCAGTGCATGAATGAATGAATAAATAAATAAATAATGTTCCAAAAGATAGAGATTTAAAAAAAAAATAAAACATTCTTTTTTTAAATGTTTTAATATTTTGATCTGCATTTAATAAAAGGTGTTTTATATTTACTTTAATATTACAGCATTCATTAATATTAAAATGGAGATATAATCATGGTAGACAAACTAGGTCCACATGCAGTTTTGTGCAGAAAGTAAAGGGAGGAGACGGAGTGAGCATGGCAGACGGGATCACTCTTGTGCTTGGGTCACTGTGGGGTATTTTTAACGCTCACAGACCTCAAGGTGATTGGTAAGATTTTTGTATGTTTTTTTTTGTATTTTTGCATTTATAATATTTCTAAAATATTTGTAATTTAATTTATTCCTGTGATGGAAAAGCTAAATATTTCTCATTATTAACAATGATGAAAACAGTTGTGCTGCTTAATATTTTTTGTTGAAACAGTGATACATTTTTCTTTGATGTACAGAAAATTCAAAAGAACACTCTACTACTGTATTTTAAATATATATATTTTTGTAACATTATGATTATGAATGTCTTTACTGTCACCTTTGATCAATTGAATCCATCCTTGCTGAATAAAAGTATTTTATCATTTAAATGTATTAAAGTAATGAGAATTCAGAGGGAAAGATGCTTAATTGTCATAAAAAATTATATCAATGCATGAATGAATGAATAAATAAATAATGTTCCAAAAGATAGAGATTTAAAAAAAAATGTTTAAATGTTTTAATATTTTGATCGGCATTTAATAAAAGGTGTTTTATATTTACTTTAATATTACAGCATTCATTAATATTAAAATGGAGATGTAACCATGGTAGACAAACTAGGTCCACATGCAGTTTTGTGCAGAAAGTAAAGGGAGGAGACGGAGTGAGCATGGCAGACGGGATCACTCTTGTGCTTGGGTCACTGTGGGGTATTTTTAACGCTCACAGACCTCAAGGCTGTAGTTAGAGGGTGGGGTCACGCTGGCCTGTGCTTCCTCCACTGGCAACGCAAACCTGTATTTATCTGAATAGAATCCAGAGGGGAGTCTGGACCATATGCCCTAAGTTTATCTTCTCTTAAACGTTGTGACTTTGCAGCAGTGACACAGAAACCAGACTGGATCTGGCTTGTTTTGTGGATTAGTTATGAAACAAAGGGAGATTCCACCATACTCCACCGTCTTGAAGTTGTAGCTTAAAATGTCCAGGAAAACAAGCAATGCAACTCGATTCAGCTTTTCTACTACAATATGCTTTAATGTGAAGCGTTGAAATAGGCTTTTTGTGGTTCCACCCCATTTTCCCTCTTTCTGGCATGCACTGAGGTATGAATAATAAATATGGTTAAAATTAAGATAAGCACTTTGCTCCCCATTACTTGCATGTTTCTCAGAGAAAACATGAGATGAAGTATGTAGAACAATTTAAAACAATCTAAATAAACAGAAAATGTTTGAATATAATTCTTTTTAAGATGTCAACTTAAAGTGATAGCGCACTCAAAATGAAAATTCTGTCATTATTTACTCATGCTTGTGTTGTTCCAAACTTCTATGCATTTCTTTCTTCTGCAGAACACAAAAGATGATGTTTTGAAGAATGTTCACTCTAAAAAATGCTGGGTTAAATATAACCCAGCGCTGGGTTAAAAAGTGACAAACCCAGCTATTGGGTTGTTTTGACCCAGGAGTTAGGTTGTTTTGAACCCAACCGCTGGGTTAAAACAACCCAATAGCTGGGTTTGTCCCTTTTTAACCCAGCACTGGGCTATATTTAACCCAGCATTTTTTAGAGTGTTGGGAACCAAACAACATTGGAGCTGTTTTACTTTTGTTGTATACACACACAGAAAAAAAACTGAGATTTTTCTTTCTTCTTTTATGTTCCACAGAAAAAAAAAGTCATACCGTTTTGGAACAACATGAGATTGAGTAAATGATGACAGCACTTTTTATTTTTGGGTGGACTGTCCCTTTAAGAATCTTTGGTTACACTTTACTTGAAGGGGTGTGCATAAGACTGACATGACACCTTCATAATCATGACATGACACCTACATAATCATGACATGACACATGTCATGAATATGAAGGGTTTTTATGCATGTTTATGACAACTGTCATTAAGTGTCATTCGCTCAGTTATGTAATTTTTAATACAAAGATGACATTGTTTGAGATGTCTTTGTTATGGGCTATGGTTAGGGGTAAGGGTAGGGGTAGGGTTAGGTCAAATAATGTCATATTTGCATTAAAAATGACATAACTGAGCGAATTACATTTAACGACAGTTGTCATAAACATGCATAAAACCCTCCTTCATATTCATGACATGTGTCATGTCATGATTATGAAGGTGTCATGTCAGTCTTATGCACACCCCTTCAAGTAGTTACCGAATCTTCTAATATCAACTTAATCTAAAAAGGTCATTGGTATAATGATAACAGATTTTAAGTCCAGTCAAGACATATACAACATAAATTCAACAACAAAAAAACAATGCAAACTGCACACTTAATTTTTTACTGGGGACTGTTTGTGCTTTAACTCTAAAATTCTCAGCAATTTCAAAAATAAATGAGCTAAAGTAAAGACAAATTAGATTATGGAGAGAGATGCAGAGTGAAAGAGAAAGAGAAAGAATGACACACTAAATAATGCTGGGTTAAATAATAATAATAATTCGTTGCATTTATATAGCGCTTTTCTAGGCACTCAAAGCGCTTTACATTATCAGGGGGTATCTCCTCATCCACCACCAGTGTGCAGCATCCACCTGGATGATGCGACGGCAGCCATAGTGCGCCAGAACGCCCACCACACACCAGCTTATTGGTGGAGAGGAGACAGAGTGATGAAGCCAATCAGCAGATATGGGGATTGTTAGGAGGCCATGATGATCAGAGGCCAATGGGCAAATTTGGCCAGGATGCCAAGGTCACACCTCTACTCTTTTCGAAAGACATCCTGGGATTTTTAGTGACCACAGAGAGTCAGGACCTCGGTTTAACGTCTCATCCGAAGGACGGTGCTTGTTGACAGTATAGTGTCCCCGTCACTACACTGGGGCGTTAGGACCCACACAGACCACAGGGTGAGCACCCCCTGCTGGCCTCACTAACACCTCTTTCAGCAGCAACCTAGTTTTCCCAGGAGGTCTCCCATCCAGGTACTGACCAGGCTCAGCCCTGCTTAGCTTCAGTGGGCAACCAGTCTTGGGCTATAGGGTGATATGGCGGCTGGCCATATCACAAACCCAGGTGATTGGGTTGTTAAATATGAACAAACCCAGTGATTGGGTTGTTTTCAACCAACTCTTGGGTTAAATATTTAACCCAACCTTCTGGGTAGTAACCCAACCACTGGGTCAAAACGACCCAATCGCTGGGTTTGTCCATATTTTACCCAGTGCTGGGTTGTATTTAACCCAGTATTTTTTAGAGTGCACGGATTGCAAGAGAAAGAGAGAGGAAACTTCCCTTAAGATTTCTGTTGAGTCTTTTTCTGCATGCGCGAACAGTAGATGTGTTTATGTACATGTATAAATGTACTTGCTAATTAAAAGTTCTGCTGTGTTTATTTTAGTTCACCCTCTGTTATCCTCTCACATCAAAATCCACTGACATATTTGTTTAGAAAGTTTTGGACTTGATCTGTGCATATTTCTCAGACAAGATTACTTTTCAGTGGAGAAAGTAATATTAAGACTCATAAATTAGGATTTCAGATCTTAATGATGGATTTGTTTCTTACAAACACACAGCTTTTCACTTCACAAGATGGACTGGAGCCGTGTGGATTACATGTGGATTGTTGTGATGTTTTTATTAGCTGTTTGAATTCTCATTCTGACGGCACCCATTCACTGCAGAGGATCCATTGGTGGGCAAGTGATGTGATGCTAAATTTCTCCAAATTTGTTCAGATGATGAAACAAACTCAACAACATCTTTGATGGTCTGAGGGATAGTCAATTTTCACCAAATTTTCATTTTGGGTGATGTTTCTATACACATATTGTCTTATGAATCTGTGCCGTATGGATGTAATGCAGGCTTTGCAAAGAGACATATTGTTTTTGAAGCGTGGGGCACTGCCAACTAAACTGGACCAGACAGACAACCCACAACCTATAACTAAGCATTGTTACTCGCTTCAGACAAAAAGAAGGCATTTGGCAAGTAATCCACACAACTCAACATAGCGTGAAGTGAAAAGATGTGTGTTTGTAAGAAACAAATCCATCAAAGTGTTTCAATTTTAAACCGTCCATAATTCATAATAACACTTCCTCCAGTGAAAAAGTTCACCCTCTGTTATCCTCTCACATCAAAATCCACTGACATATTTGTTTAGAAAGTTTTGGACTTGATCTGTGCATATTTCTCAGACAAGATTACTTTTCAGTGGAGAAAGTAATATTAAGACTCATAAATTAGGATTTCAGATCTTAATGATGGACCATCAGAAGGAGAGTCCAAACAGCTAATAAAAATATCAAAATAATCCACAAGTAATCCACACAACTCAACATAGCGTGAAGTGAAAAGCTGTGTGTTTGTAAGAAACAAATCCATCAAAGTGTTTCAATTTTAAACCATCCATAATTCATAATAACACTTCCTCCAGTGAAAAAGTTCACCCTCTGTTATCCTCTCACATCAAAATCCACTGACATATTTGTTTAGAAAGTTTTGGACTTGATCTGTGCATATTTCTCAGACAAGATTACTTTTCAGTGGAGAAAGTAATATTAAGACTCATAAATTAGGATTTCAGATCTTAATGATGGATTTGTTTCTTACAAACACACAGCTTTTCACTTCACAAGATGGACTGGAGCCGTGTGGATTACATGTGGATTGTTGTGATGTTTTTATTAGCTGTTTGAATTCTCATTCTGACGGCACCCATTCACTGCAGAGGATCCATTGGTGGGCAAGTGATGTGATGCTAAATTTCTCCAAATTTGTTCAGATGATGAAACAAACTCAACAACATCTTTGATGGTCTGAGGGATAGTCAATTTTCACCAAATTTTCATTTTGGGTGATGTTTCTATACACATATTGTCTTATGAATCTGTGCCGTATGGATGTAATGCAGGCTTTGCAAAGAGACATATTGTTTTTGAAGCGTGGGGCACTGCCAACTAAACTGGACCAGACAGACAACCCACAACCTATAACTAAGCATTGTTACTCGCTTCAGACAAAAAGAAGGCATTTGGATCTCAGAGAAAATAATAAATAAATAAAATGATTAAAAAAAACACACATGATATGGCCCCTGTATGCTTTGTAAATCATCAGTCGAAGCGTTTTACTTTTCATGTTACATATGCTTCCCATTTAAACTGCATACATGAAGTGGGTATGGCCTCAGATTTTTGCAATTGTTTAGGACATGTTTAGGAAACATTCATTATCATTCCTAACGATTGAGTCTACTGCGCATTTAAGTGCCACTTGAGTTAAATAAAATTGTTTACTCACACATAAACAGGCATTGATTTTATTGTTAGATCGGTTGAGTCAGGACACAGAGTTTGGTCTTATGCCTGCACGGCAGAAAGCTTGTTAAAAGGGGTCGAAGGATGCGATTTCAAGTTTTCCTTTCTCTTTGGAGTGTTACAAGCTGTTCGTGAATAGATAAGATCCCTAAAGATGCAAAGACTATAGTCTCAAACCCAAAGATATATTCTTTATAAAAGTTAAGACTGGTCCACGCCCTCCTAAAACGCCTAGTTTAAACACGCCCGACATGTCTACGTCACTGTGTGGGAAGATTTGCATAACACCACCCAAATGTTCACGCAAAGAAAGAAGGCGTAA
>NW_015505801.1:613553-616388 GCF_001515645.1 Sinocyclocheilus grahami | reverse complement strand
CGAGTTTTGAGCAGTGTAGAGTAGCGCTTGTTGTTTGTCATTTCTCCGATCACAAATGCAGACATGGTTTTATGTTTACGCGGCACGATGCAACGCAACACATAAAAAGACAGTATAAGTCATTATAATCAGTAATTATGTCCCCACTGGATGCAACGAATGCCTCGTTTATAATGGGTTTTATTGGTGCTGTCTCGTCGTTCCGGGACACGGCATCACAGTATGGTAAGGGGTGTAACATTTCCATCACACGCTTGAGGTATTCGGCCAATCACAACGCACTGGATAGCTGGCCAATCAGAGCACACCTCGCTTTTCAGACCCATGAGCTTTGTAAAAATCTACGAGTTTCAGAAGGGCGGGGCATAGAGGAGCAACAATAATGTACAGTATGTGGAAAATAATGTGTTTTTTGAACCTTAAACCTCATAAACACATTTCATTACACCAAATACACAAAATAATGTTCTTTTTAGCAACGTCATATGACCCCTTTAAAGGAGAATGATGAGCAGCTTTGTGTAAATTCTCACTATCACATTGGAACTGCATCATATTGTGACAAAATCTAAGAAAACCACAATGATCATATAATACAAGAGACCCACAACCATGAAGACTAACTGATCTACTGTAAATGACATCTAATATCAGCTCTTTCCTCACCCTGTACACTGACTAGAGATTCGTTCAACATCAGTTCCGTCCCATTTCCCCTCACTCATATATTTTACTCAAACTAAATAATAATCTGTGAAACTCAAGGATGACACTGTTTTTTATAACTAAAATGAAGTGGCAGAGGAGAATCTTACTGCTCAAAGGCTGCTCCGTTTCATGGAGGTCTCAGTTATGATTAAGTGAAATATAAACTTTATCTTCATATTTATATTTAAAGGAAAAGTAAGTGATCTAAGCAAATGTCACCATTTACTCTCAACAACATCTCACTAACTGCTGCACATGACACAGAGTCCAATTATATATTTATCTCGCTTCATTTAGGCATGAGACTATTAACAATAGTGCTAAGATGCTGTTTATGAGACTGTATTGTTAACACTTCACGCCAGCTTCAGGTGTGTGACTTTAGTTTGTCCGCTATGAAATGACTTGTGTAAAACGCTGAAGCCAGCAGGCAGATCTGCTCTCAATGCAAAGCCACCGTCAGCAGCAAACACCAACACATACAGTATGCTCACTTATATCCCACTGAAAAGAGTTAACCCAAGCATTCAGAAAAAACCAAAGCAAATCCTCATCCTTCTGCATGCTTGCGTGTGTGCGTTTTCACTACTGATAAAGCCGCTGGTTGTGCTTACCTCCTCTCATCCTCAGCATTATTCTTCGTGCGTTTTTGCCTTGAATAGTCGGATGTGTAGGAGTGCTGAGCCAGAATCTGTTTATATGCCTGAGATTGTGTCAGGAAAAGGGAAAAATCTGATTCGAGATCAACATTTTAACTGCGAGATGCTTTGTGAGGTGCTGTTAAGTACAGAGATTAGAGAAATTGAGATGGTGGGAATAATGTGTTTATCAAACCAGTAAGAAAGACAGTGTTGCTTGCATCAGCAGGGCAGGAGACACTTGTGTGTGCATTCATTAAAGAAAGTGGACACAGATGCATACGTGCACATAAACGCACATACTTGCATACAAAGTCACATATGTTGCTCCAGGATGGTCTTCAGGCCTGCTGGCTGTTTTGAGCCGCTTATATAAGTGCAAACTGTCCGCTGTGATTAGGGTCAGTCCACACAGGCACAGCTCACGCACACAAGCGTGTCACTTCCTGTTTGCCCACCTCTCAGCCTCCCCCATGGGCTTCACAGTTCCTGGAGTAAACAACACACACAATGCAGCATTATTGCAGAGTTCATCTCATTACCAGAGAAATTATATTGATTTTCCAGCATCTGAGCATTTGATAAACTACATGTTCAGTAATCAGTTGAATTCAGGTTATATCAGACTTTAGTGTTAGATTGAGTTTCTGACCTTACAAAATGTGAACTCACATTCAAGTTTTGAAATATAATAAATAAGTTGGGTCAATATTTTTACCATCTGGACTTTATTACTATTTTTTTTCTTCAAGAATGAAGCAAGGATTGGAACAAGTGACACACGTTTTCATAAAAGATTCATTTTCCAGCATGGCATCAATAGCATCTTTTGGTGCCTTCAGCCAATCAGTAAGCAGAAATCACAGATTAACTATTGGTTAACGTTTTCCAGGGTTTATAATCATCCTTACTCTAAATGCACATAATTGAACACATAAAAGTCAATACATTATATTTATATTACTATATTATAGTAAAAAAAAAGTATTTCAAGGGAACATTAAACAGTGTAAATTAAATTACCATGTGCACATTTGAACACTTCCTTTGTGTGAACTTTGCCCTTGAAAGTACTTTTATTGCTATTATTTTAAAAATGCAAGTGTTTTTGTATTGGTAATTCCAATCACATGAAATAAAGAGTCAAATAATTTTTTCCCCCATTTATTATTTATATTTTGTGCACACATTAGACCTTGCAATAACAAACAAACAAACAAACAAACAATATATATTATATTTATATACTAGCATTAATTCAGCGTTCTGACAATGACAATGGAATTGTCAAGAAACTCACTACAAAATGCATTATTTAATACGTTTTTTAAAATAATATAAAATGGTATTTAATATTATTATTTTATAATATTTAATATTATTATTATATCATGTTTTTTGTCTAATGTTTTGCCCATCCTTTAAAAATTATTTGAATTTGCCAGGAACTAGACAAATCACTTGTCCCTTGATAGATGTATATATATAT
>NW_015505801.1:571389-612838 GCF_001515645.1 Sinocyclocheilus grahami | reverse complement strand
ATATATATATATATAAATGTCAATTTGGTTTCCATTTTCATTGTCAGAACCATTGTTTGCTAGTACTGTCTAAAAGACATATGGCAAACATTATTTTGCTACTGCAATACACTTTTTTCTTTTTCTTTTCTTTCTTTTTCTTTTTTTATAGAGTGACCAAAAACACAAATTATATACTGCACAAAGTATCACAGCTTGTATCCTAACAGGGGCCAGTAAGAAAGGATTCTGGCTTTGCTGCACTGGCCACCTGGCATTTAGGATTGGATTTAAATTGCATTATGCCTTTTTGTTTAAAAAAAATAAAAATAAAAATCCCAGCAATCGAGTATATCTTAGGGTGCCTGATTAAAAATGTTTCAATCTGCATCTTTATATCTTGTGTAAGTAACATCTGGAAGGCTCTTTCACTGGAAATCTGCCAGGGACGCTTGGAAAAAAGGAAACAAAACATTATTTAAAACAATACTCTAAATCTCATTTAAATCTGATCAAATAATCCTTTCTCTGAATCTGTATAAAGTCTTCACAGGGTATTTGCAAACCTAAACCTTAGCACAACAACAGTACTACATGTCAATAATTATGGTGTTTCGACATACTGATGATTCATTTAAGCTTATTATTATTCTTCTGAGACTAAAATCCTAAAGTCCTAGAGCTTTCAAACTCCATCTATGTCTGTCTGTTATGGACTTAAGGCTTTTTAAAATCTGACACAAGACTTTGACTTGACAAGCTGTCCTTTTTTAGTAGTGTTTACATTGTGAACTTTGACATGTGAATCATATCCCATAAATCTGTGGAATAAAACACAGAGACCCAAAGGCCATGTGATTTACAGACCCAAGCAAATTGATTCACATTTCTTGTTATTCATAGCAGGTTGTACTGTCTAAACTCTATCTACTACTATCATAACACAGATTTTGTGTGAGCAGCTGACTCTGTGAAGATATTTTCAACAGAAGTTTGAATTCACTTTCCTATGAAATACTGTAAATACGGATTTATAAAGCAATAGCATATTTATTGATTTACTTTACTTTTGCAGACACTTTTATACAAAGTTAACTGTGTTTTCCTTGGGAACTGAACGCACAACATTTATATTACCAGTGTCACAGACTTTGTTTCTCGCAATTCTGAGTTTATATCTCACAATTTTGAGTTTATATCTCACAATTCAGATTCTTTTTCTCACAATTCTGAGTTTATATCTTGCGTTTCTTTTTTTCTGCTATAGAATAGAAAATAAAAAAGGTAATTGCAACTTTTTATTCTGAGTTTATATCTCACAATTCAGAATTTACAAAAAAGAGGCAGTTATAAAAAAATTAAGTCAGAATTATGAGATATAAACTCAGAATTGCAAGAAAACAGTCTGAATTGTGAGATAAAAAAAAGTCTCAACTACCTTTTTAAAAAAAGCTTCCATTAAATACTGATGAGAATAGATGATAAGTGATTTTTAATCACTTTTAGTTTTTTAATACTTATGTCTTGAGGAACAAAGTCTAAGTCCGATTAGAAAGTAGAAAATCAATGCAAATGGCAATTTGAAAACAGATCATTAATGCAAATAGATGCAGAAAAGATCAAGTTTAAATAAGTGGGTTATTTCTGAGATATATAATATCATTGAAGGTCTGAGAATTGCAGAGTCGGTTACCATCTTTTTTGCTGTCAAGACTTATTAGTCACATCCAATCAACATCACTCCACTCAATCCTGATTGGCTAAACCCCTGTCAATCAAACCCAACCCCTGTTTAAAGCTGCTTTTGAGTTGTGTGCTTCTAAATACCTGCTCTATGACCTTTTGAACTTTAAGATTAAATTCATTTCAGCTGCTTGCACATCTCGGCTCAGTACCAGGAAAAACTGATGTTAAAAATACTTTTAATGCTGTCATGACAGGTACGCATCCTAAAAATTAAAGCCAAAGTTCTAAAACTGACAAATGTTTAAATATATGCGAAACAAGAATATGCAAAGACGAGGATCTGTTAATATGTTCATGATAAACAATTCATGTGTCCATCTGGAGTGGTGAGGAATAGGGACAGACTAGAGTAAAATGCAGCCAAATAAGTGCTTGTCATATTTTTGGCCACATCATGCTGCATACAATGACTGTCCTGATATACATCCAATATAAATAAAATGCTAATGGTGAAAAAAAAAAAACTTCAGATAAGTGCTGATGTTAAAAACATTTTTGCTGTACTTAATATGCACATTTGAGACCAGGGTAGAGCTTTCAGCACAATACTGCCATTTATTTTTAAAATAGGCTTAAATTATGCATCAACAACATGGCATTAGCCAGAGCGTGATAATCATTATAATGCCTTTTGGCAGCATCCTTAATCATGAGACGTTGATTCGAACGAGAGTGAAAAGAATCAGAGAAGGAGGATGATGCACAGAGAGATGCATCAGTGATGTTAGATGTGTGTCTGCAGTATATGCTTGGCTGAGCATGTAGGCCAAGCCAACAACAATGCAGAATAACCCCCACAGCAGACCTCCAGCCGTCCAACTGCCTGCATCTTGTCTACATGTCGCGCTGCGCTTTCACATCAGTGCGACAGGCCCGGTGCCACAGAGAATATCATAATGCTCACTGCCTAATTCTGCTATCAGCACCTTTCTCAAGTGGCATGCATGGGCTTTAAGAAAGAGCGTGTAAGGCTTGAATTGAAATTAATTACAAGGAAAACAAGGAGTTTATTATTTCCTTCGGAAATCATTCTGATATGCTGCTTTGACACTCAAAAAACATTTCTTATTATTATGTTGAAAACTTCTTTGTGGAACACTGCAGCTTAATAATTTTTTTTCAAGATAGAGATAGATAGTTGGTTGAAGTTATCAGTATAATATCAACCAGACACAACTATATTTGGTAATTAGCCACAGTGTCTAGCCATAATCCTTAGCGGCTGAGCATGTGAGAGTGAAATGAATGTTATAAATGGAAATTGTGGTGGTTCCCAAATGTTAATATGCTGTTCTGTGGCTAAATCTGGTTCTATCCGGACACAAGTGTAATATCAAACCAAGGCAGATACTCTGATTCAGGATCAGAGGAAGAAAGATTGTTTGGGGCCCTGATACAGTTTCACGGTCACTTCCTCTTGGTGGGTCAGAATGTCCTTCCTCAATTTATGCTCCAAGCGAACAGTTGCATAACGGCTTCATAAGTAACCATCAGTCACCCCGAAACCCAAACATGTTACTCAGCATCTCCCTCTGTATCAGACACACTGTCCTTACAACAGACCACTGTTCAACCTAGGTCAGGATGGCACCAGATCAGCTGACATTCAGAGGGTTCAGGACCACAGAGACGACAGTAAGAGTCACAGGTGCTGGACTACAAGTAGGGTAAAATATTAAGCCCTGTTGAGTTCCATAAGCAATAAGCAGTGTAAGTGAGAATTGACATGTTAGATCAAGAAAGAAGCAAGTTATGGGCATCACTACAGCAGAGATTCGGAGGCTTTTAATTATTGTAGAAAGCATGCAAAAAATAATCTGTAAATATTATTGTTTAAAACGGTAATTTATATATATATATAAGTAAATTACATGTTAATCTGGTAAATGCAAGAGTTTTTTTTTTTGCTGATTAATTAAAAAACAAAACACCATCATTAACACACATGATACTAAAATAATGCATTAAACATTAATTAAATATTTCTAAATTTAAAAGAGTAAAACCCTCATATTTATAACTGATAACAAAAAACAAATAAGAAACAATTATTTAAACAAAATACCATTAAATGAATTGTCACCCAGTGAATTCTGGGAATGCCAGTTTACAGTTTTTTTTACTGTAAATTCTAGATTATAAACTTATCATTAACCAAGGTTTTTACCGTCTTTTTTACAGTCTTTTACAGGAAAATTACAATCATTTTTTACAGTGTACAGACAGACATATACAGTGTTTCTGTAGCTCAAGTAGAGTATGGTGCTATCAGTGCCAAAGACATTCAATTCCCAGGGAATACAAGAACCGATAAAAAATATTGTTCAATACAAAAATGTCCCCACAAGCATAGTATAATCAAATGCACAGTAGGGACCAAAATGGACCAAAAAGCCTAATAAACATGGTAAGTATAATGATTTAATTAAAATAGAAATATTACAAAAATGTGTTTGTAATTAAGAATTTTTTAAAAATTATTAGCTTAGTATAAAATAATAAAAGTCAATGGAAAATCCCCACAATGACAGAAAAGCAAACATGAGTCACTGTGTCAGACACGGTTCATCATTCTGTCACTCATGTCACACCCTGTGGTTTGAGGATGAGCTGTAGGATGTCAAAACACACACACACACACACACACACACCCGAGTCCTCACTTACGTGCACTGTATAGGAACATATACACAACTAAACATTCACACACTATCATTTAATAATATGGGGTCAACAACCTTTTTAATGTTTTGAAAGAAGTCTCTTATGCTCACCAAGGTTGCATTTATTTGATCACAAATACAGCAAAAACAGGAATATTGTGCAATATTACAATTTAAAGTAACTTTTGCGTAAACATATTTTAAAATGTACTTTATTCCTGTGATCAAATCAATCTAATATGCTTATTTGCTGCCCAAGAAACATTTCTAACTATTATCAGTGTTAATCAACAGTTTAATACATTTGTGTAATTTTTCTGGGAACCCTGCTACGTTATTTCAGGATTCTTTGATGACCAGCAAGTTCAAAAGAACAGCATTTATTTGAATTACACACTCACACACACTAAACCAAATGTTTCCCGTTTTAAAATATGAAGATTGAGAGCAAACAGAATTCCAAACAGAATCCTGATTCTCTGATATTCTTTTGTTTATCGTCTGAGGGAATTTGGTAGCCCTCATTATCAGCAGCTGACATGAGCAATGTGTCACTGGCTAAAACAGTGGGTGCCTGGTTAAGGACCTCTCCCCTCATTAAGACCTAACCACTCCGATTAAAAAACATCTGTCCTCACTCAAGGCATGTCAGCAATCAACCAGCAATTCTAAGATCCGACACGGGAGCCGCTCCATCCTCTCAGTCACATAGAAAAGGCTAAAGCAGCAGTGTTTTATCAATAAAAATAGCTCACTTTCAGATTGCAAATTAAGGTGGATACAGAGTCTGTTGTCATTCTGTTAAATTTTTTCATTTCTAAATATGTTTACTGATTGTGTGTATTATTCACTATAGTTAAAAAAAATGTGTTTGTAATTAAGAATTTTTTTTTAATTATTAGCTTAGTATAAAATAATAAGTCAATGGAAAATCCCCACAATGACAGAAAAGCAAACATGTGTCACTGTGTCAGACGCGGTTCATCATTCTGTCACTCATGTCACACCCTGTGGTTTGAGGATGAGCTGTAGGATGTCAAAACACACACACACACACACACACACACACCCGAGTCCTCACTTACGTGCACTGTATAGGAACATATACACAACTAAACATTCACACACTATCATTTAATAATATGGGGTCAACAACCTTTTTAATGTTTTGAAAGAAGTCTCTTATGCTCACCAAGGTTGCATTTATTTGATCACAAATACAGCAAAAACAGGAATATTGTGCAATATTACAATTTAAAGTAACTTTTGCGTAAACATATTTTAAAATGTACTTTATTCCTGTGATCAAATCAATCTAATATGCTTATTTGCTGCCCAAGAAACATTTCTAACTATTATCAGTGTTAATCAACAGTTTAATACATTTGTGTAATTTTTCTGGGAACCCTGCTACGTTATTGACAGACATATACAGTGTTTCTGTAGAGTATGGTGCTATCAGTGCCAAAGACATTCAATTCCCAGGGAATACAAGAACCGATAAAAAATATTGTTCAATACAAAAATGTCCCCACAAGCATAGTATAATCAAATGCACAGTAGGGACCAAAATGGACCAAAAAGCCTAATAAACATGGTAAGTATAATGATTTAATTAAAATAGAAATATTACAAAAATGTGTTTGTAATTAAGAATTTTTTAAAAATTATTAGCTTAGTATAAAATAATAAAAGTCAATGGAAAATCCCCACAATGACAGAAAAGCAAACATGTGTCACTGTGTCAGACACGGTTCATCATTCTGTCACTCATGTCACACCCTGTGGTTTGAGGATGAGCTGTAGGATGTCAAAACACACACACACACACACACACACACACCCGAGTCCTCACTTACGTGCACTGTATAGGAACATATACACAACTAAACATTCACACACTATCATTTAATAATATGGGGTCAACAACCTTTTTAATGTTTTGAAAGAAGTCTCTTATGCTCACCAAGGTTGCATTTATTTGATCACAAATACAGCAAAAACAGGAATATTGTGCAATATTACAATTTAAAGTAACTTTTGCGTAAACATATTTTAAAATGTACTTTATTCCTGTGATCAAATCAATCTAATATGCTTATTTGCTGCCCAAGAAACATTTCTAACTATTATCAGTGTTAATCAACAGTTTAATACATTTGTGTAATTTTTCTGGGAACCCTGCTACGTTATTTCAGGATTCTTTGATGACCAGCAAGTTCAAAAGAACAGCATTTATTTGAATTACACACTCACACACACTAAACCAAATGTTTCCCGTTTTAAAATATGAAGATTGAGAGCAAACAGAATTCCAAACAGAATCCTGATTCTCTGATATTCTTTTGTTTATCGTCTGAGGGAATTTGGTAGCCCTCATTATCAGCAGCTGACATGAGCAATGTGTCACTGGCTAAAACAGTGGGTGCCTGGTTAAGGACCTCTCCCCTCATTAAGACCTAACCACTCCGATTAAAAAACATCTGTCCTCACTCAAGGCATGTCAGCAATCAACCAGCAATTCTAAGATCCGACACGGGAGCCGCTCCATCCTCTCAGTCACATAGAAAAGGCTAAAGCAGCAGTGTTTTATCAATAAAAATAGCTCACTTTCAGATTGCAAATTAAGGTGGATACAGAGTCTGTTGTCATTCTGTTAAATTTTTTCATTTCTAAATATGTTTACTGATTGTGTGTATTATTCACTATAGTTAAAGCTAACTGATAGGTCTTTGTTAATGCACACATAGAAATCTGCACTCTTCCTAGTGTTTGGCACCGATAGGCTACTACTAAATCCCTGGCTTCGGTAGGTTGCCATGGCAATCAAGTGTAGCAGATCAGATTTCCACACGTGATGACAGTGACAAAAGGTGGAACAATCATTCTGATCACACACAAACAGTGTTTTTGCATAAACACGGTTATAAAATTACGTGTCGTCCCAATTTAAATTGATTTACAAAGCAGCACCAGAATTTATCATATAGTAATTTACCAAATCTGCTGGTAAGAATATATTTAGCACATTTACATGATGTGAAACAAGACTAAAAATGATTCACCATCAATAAGACATGAGAACAGATTTTCGAAATGGCTTTTGGAATTGATGGTAATCATGGGTATGCGTGATTTTCTCTCATAACACTCTGTCAAACACAATTCATGATGTGGTCTCTAGACTGCGGTGTCAGGCAGATAACTGTGAAAATGTCCTGCCTAAATTTAGCAATAAATTCCAGCGCTGAATACCATCCCAGTGAAATGTTTTTACCCTCATGTGAACGTCTATGTCAAATCACCATGGAGACGACAGAAACCAGCCTCTACTGCACAAACCTGCAACTCTTTCATTACGGATTATCCTTTAGCAGGAGCGAATTTATCAACCCTGCAAATAACTACTGAGCACATGAATGTGTGTGTTTGTGAAGAGGAGAGAGATTAATTTTCTTTCACACTGTCTACCACATCCTTATAAATTGTGGTTTCAACAGACAACATAGACAGAAATGTGTGCAGTATGCATAACTCTATGAGGCTATCGGGACAGAATGTTAGATGATCTATAATTTAAGAATGAATCTGTCTTTTTTTTCTATACCAAAATGAATATACAACCCATGATCAACAATCAAATACTGTAGCTAATTTGAAGAAGTATATGGTAAACTCACACACATGACTTTCTTCTATGGAACACAAAAGGAGACATTTTGAAAAATGAACACTCATTTCCAGGCAGTTGATAAATATGTTCAACGTGACTTCTTACCTCCTTGTGTTTTCCATGGAAGAAAGAAAGTCATGCATGTTGGAAACAACATGATGGTGACTCTCATTGCTCAGAAAAGGAGGACTGAATCCTATTCTGAGTATTCTTTCGTGAATAATTCACCGAAATGTGTCTCAGAGCTCTGCGGTTCGGGAGAAACAGCGCAGAGAAGAAGCACTCTTAATGTTTTTCATTCCTCTTTGTTGTTTTATAGATCTTGGGGAACCAATTGTCAATTAAAATGTAATCTGTTCCAGATGAAGGTCAAAACCGTACCTCAATGAAACTGTTTAAGGATGCTTTAATGCTTCCTTCTGGGGTTCTGACCAGAAGGAAGACAAATGATTCGATTTAAAAGTGTCCCAGTAGCAATACTCTTTCTCCTCTTAGTCCTCTAAGCCAAGCAAATTCATTCAGATTTGTGGCTAGTGGGGTAAACAGGAAGTGTACAGGCTTTAAAAAAAAAAAGCTAATCGAGTAATACATTCCTATGGTACGCACACTAAAAACACACTGCAAAAAAACAAAGCAGTCAGAGATCAAACTAAATGTCAAATGTGCTTGCTCTACATTCAGTATGTCGATCCAGACACTAGCTGTCTAATGTTAATAAATGTATATTTTTTTTAAATTTCATATGAATATTCTTGGACAAACATATATTTGGATCTTAATTTAAATATTGTAAAATCCTTTTTATTTTTATAAAATCATTTATTTGTTCTTTGAAAACGCCTGAATGATTATTAGTTACTGGTCTTTTGCACTCATAAAAATAAATAATCATTGAATATATAGCTTCACTTTCATATTTGATATACGTTTTTAAGCATCTTTAAGATGGAAATCTCCACATTGACAGACTCGCAGAAAATATGGGCCTTGCTTTTTTTTTCTCCTAAAGGACCCCACCCACCCACACTATCCCCCCCCCTTCACAAAATTGTAACACACGCTGGACTCAACGTCAAATAGCTTCACACTCAACCAATCACAAACAACAGCAGTTGGCAACCTAAATCTCAGTGGCCAATCGTATGTTCTACAGACTTTCATGTGACACAAAGCTCCGCCCCATTTGTGGAATCATTGAGAACGCGAGTGGAACTACAGCGAGTCAGCGGTGACCGGCGCAGATCCAAGCAGCTGGAGGATCCGGAGAGATATCTGAAGCGATACGAATGCTCCTTACGTGGACTGGCTTCCTTTATTTCTTCTTAAGATTTCAAAGAAGGTATGTAAGCCTTCACTTTGCTCTCACAATGCAAAGGTTACAGATTTAGATCATAAAATCAGTGCAAAAGCTGGTGGCAGCTGCTCATGAAAAAGGAACTGTGTCACCGATAACTTATTCTGCAGGATGATCGATTAATTTCAGCCAGAATTAAATATATTGCAATGTATTTAGATGCTTCATGTATTGCATTCATTTGTCAGAGTAAATTTAACTGTATTAGAAATGTATATATAGGCTAGTAAAAGTTAAATATATCCGATAGTCAATAAGCTTCTGTTTGTGTAATGTTGAAATATTATATACAGATACAAAGATCTTTAAAAGCACTTTTTGCCTCTCAGGGTGTAACATCCAAACAACTATGGGTGGTTATCCTTGACCCTTCCTTAATTATAAATGCCTGTTCTCTTTATATGTTTATTATTATTATTTATTACACCAAAACCGCTATTTATTTTATAATATAATATTATAATATTTATCTTTTATTGCAATAATGTAATCTCTCTACGTCATTAAAAAAAGATAAAATTGGATATATATATATATATATATATATATATATATTCATGTTTTGAAATAAAAAGAAATATTACGATATTTTTATTTCTTTTGTGGTTTAATAATTCATGCAATTCATAGAAGGGTTAAATGTGCATGATAAAAAGTACATTATTAAAAAAAAGATTTTTCATTGGAAATAATACAAAGATTATTAGATTGTTCAGTCTTTCTACTTCAAAATTTCAAGTTTAATTCAATGTCACTTGCCATTCCTTTGCTATCTATTGTGAAATTTACTGGCAATGTCTGAGTGAAAACTGTTTCTACACCAATTTTTTTTTAAGGAGACACTGGCAATTGTTGTTACACATTTTGTTTCAACATGTTTTTTGTGCTGTGTATGTCAAACGTTAATATAGTATTCCTAAATGTGTTTGCAACAAATTAGTTGCAACATTAACAAAACTGCAACATCAGTTTAGAAATGTACATAGTTTACCTCTAACTATGTAATTTAATGTCAAATACAAAGATTGCAACTGTTAAAGTTGTCCTCAGAGTGGGCTCCAATTAAAAGCACAGACATTTTAAATTATGTGCATTCATTTATTGTGGTAGTCAAATTTCTTAATTTTAAACGGTGGTAAGCAGCATATTAAAACCATTTTTATTTAAAAACGCAAATACAGTGGGAAACAAATATAGGTGTACACACTGTCCCATTTTGAGCAATCTTTGTGGCTCTAATAGATGTAAACGGGAAAGGGTTACAACCCTTCTCGTCTGCTCAGAGATGAAATTTCTAGTTTTCTAAATGTGTAGATGAAAAGCTCGCTCCAGATCACCTGGATTTCACTTCTTGTGTTTGACTTCTTTCCATTGTGGGTCTGATCACAGACTGTGGTGTGAGTCATCTCAGCGCCCAGACTCTCATCATCACCGCTGCATCATTAGATTAAATCAGTAAACTGATGCTTGTACGTGGGCTGAAGATAAACTTAGCTTAGTGACAAGTTAAATGTGCATGATTACCTTTAATCTGGGTTTCAGTTTCGTTGTTCTCTACAGTAAATGTTAGTTATTAACTACAGCAGTTGATGTGTTTTGTGTAGACGAGTAAAGAAAAAGTAGATGTGCTGAAAAAAACTGAATCAAGTTGATCCCTCAAATCCATCTGGTGTTGTTGACAGGATCCAGATGTGTCTAATTGCAATATATGAAATCTGTTTGTTGCCGTTCCGGTCTGCAGAGAGATAAAGTAAGGTCACGGAAAGCTGCAACAGAACGAGAAAGACGACTGTTAAATATATTACAGGCTGTGTGATTATATCTGTACCGGAAAGTGAACCCCCCTCCACACACACACACACACACACACACACACACACACACACACTCACACACAATCTCCACCTTCTTTGTCTGTCTCCCAGTTTAATCTCCACCTACTGCCACCCTCAGAGACACCTGAACACAGACATAACGAACAACAGCAACGGGCGTCTGAACACCCCTCCTCTCTGTCTCTGTCTCTCTCGCTCTCTCTTACACACAACAAACAGGCCCAAACAGAGTTAGAAAGGGCTTCTATTCCTTCATGAATAGGGGACACACAGTGTGATAAGAGACACAAATCCGATGTTTTTAATGTCCGGTATATCTCCAGGATAAGATGCACTGGCCTCAGAAAGTATTTGAACATTTAATTATGACATTGTATGAATGTCATTGAATTAAAAATAAATAAATAAAAAATGCCAAGCACTGTTATTTTAATTAATATATTTAAATAACACAGCTTATAAAGCACACTTATGCAAGCAATACATTTCACAAAGAGATGTTGTTTGAGTTTTAGATTGGTAAAGAATAAATGCTGTTTAAATCTAAGACAAAAATATTTGGACATTAGAGTTTATGGTTGTGAGATGTTAAAAGCAATTGTGAAAATATTTCTGAAAATTAGTTCTGAGGGAAACCTCATTTGGTTGCAAATGCCAATGTCTAATGCTGTAAAAATATTCAGAAACTATAAGGGACCATTTTAGTTTTTTTTTTTTTTTTTTTTTAAGAATTTGTGAGTGTTCATTTTTAACAAACCCTAATGTAATGCACAGCCATGATGTCTACTTTGAATTTCTTGTCTTCTCATTATTTCATCAGTTACCTTACATAAATACAATGTTTGATCTAAACACTTTCAGTTTTCCTGACATTATACCGTTCTCAGACTCCACCACTGTTGCTATTACCTTTTGCTCTCTCCACATCAAGTGAAAAAAAAGGGAAGCATATTTTTGTTTTGTTTTTTATGTTTAGTGGCTCCTACATACTGCTTTGTGTTGACCTACAAGTCTTAACATTTCTATAAATTGGCTGCAAATATGTCTTGCACAAGACATACAAGATAAAAGTGCATCTCAAATGCATACAATATCATTAAAACGTTTGTTTTTTGAAAGAAATCAATACTTCTATTCAGCATCTTTCAAGAATTAAGTGTTTCAGAAACTTTAAAAAATCTCACCGACCCCAAACGTTTGAACATGTGTACACGTGTATTCTAGTTTGAGCCTATTTTTGTGTATAGTGCTAGATGTCTCACAAAACAGTATCTCCATAGAGCAAAAAAGCACACAACAAAGGACTCTACAATAACGAGTGACAGTTTTGTACTGTCCAGAGGATAATTTTTTGGGAGTGTGAACATTTTACTTTTACCAATGTTATAAAATAGTTTGAGCGCAGCTCTTTTAAAATTTCTCAGAAGTCCAAGACCCCTTGCAGGAGGCAAGCACATTGATAAAAAATTAAAGAAGTAGTTTTGTTCTGAGATGTGTGGTATTCAGCAGCATAAATGTGGGCATTCATCGCGAACAGTGAAAAGAATATTCAACAATATTTTCACACACACAGAAAAATCTGAATGCTTGGGGTGTCTTGAAGGAAGCCACGCCCATTCCAAGTCTCAACAAAATCCATCCACACACTCACACACACACACACACACACACATACAGATAACATACCTCAATGTGTGGTTGTGGTGTTTTGGGAAAAATATTCCAGAATGGGCTGCACTTCAAAGAGATGTTCATCCATTCTGTCTGAGGAACTAAAATGAACAGGAACACCTCAGGGGGAATATGACACCAGCTGCTAAGATGCCTTTTTGCTTTTTGCTCTAACGCTTTTTCTGGGTGCACTTGAGCGTGTGCGCTCACATATGTAGCCTCCATCTAGAGGCTTCGCTATTTCCAGGGCCGGGGATGTGGCATCCACACTGTAATCTTTTCAGTGGAGAGGATGTTGAGATGGATTATTGAAGCCCCAGCGTGCTGCGTGTGTCATTACCGTGGAGAGATCAGCACAGTGAGGTTAATGAGCCAATCTGCATAAACTTTGTCCCCATCTGGAGCTTTTGGGTGGTGTGGGGCAATGTGTTACCAGCGTTTCTGCATCTACATCACCAACAACCCTTAACGTAGCAAATTATTTATGCTAACGATCTTTCTACTCTTCACTGAAAACTTACAACACAAGCTCAGGCTCCCTGGAGCATGACTGGGGTTGTTTGGTAAAAATCGCACTAAAACGGCATGGTTTCGGCTGCAGTGACACATTTATGTACAGTTAAAATATGGGATTTTATGTACAATTTCCACTACCTACTGCTCAGTCATTGTGTGTGATTGTATACTTTAAGTATTTAAAAAAAAAATTATCAAAAATACCATCTCTTATACCAGCTTAATGTTCAGAGACAACTATAAGTAAGCTGTTTGTAGGTTGATTTCCTTGAAAACTGTAAATACCCGGTGTCTCTGTGTGCTTTCAAAAGACTTTGAGTAACAACATTGACTCAATGGCACGAGTTTAAGGTGGGACTGCTACTGTTTTTTTTAACAATGGCAGATGGGAGGAGACTTTCCATGAATGGAAACCGTCATTGTTGCAATTCCTTTTAGTGTCACTAGTGGTGTAGAAATTACATACAGTCATTTTAATTCGAATTAAAGTAGCCATTATGGAATTTGAGTGGAACACATCCTAAACCAACTTGCTGCCTTTGAAAGACTTGTAGAAAGAGCTGAACTGGGGTGTGTTTAAGACTGTGAGTCAGAATTAAATATATCAGTTTTAGTTTGTATTCTGAGTACACTCTTAAAAATAAAGATTCTTTGTTGGAACAATGGTTCCACGAAGAACCTTTAACATCCATTGAACTTTTTTGCATAAAAGGTTCTTTATAGTAAAAAAAAAAATATTTAGATTAAAAGGTTCTTCACACTTGGTTCACTGAGAAGTTCATTGGGGAACCAAAATGGTTCTTTTATGGCATTCAAAGCAAAACCCTCCTTTTGGAATCTTTATTTTTTAGACTGTATAGAAAAGCACTCCATGCCCTACAAGGGCAAAATAACAACACATTTTGTCAGTTGAGATATGACTGAAGTCAGGTCTCTTAGACTATGATTGACTGTGACAGATGGGTTTGGTTTGACTATGCTTAGAAAGAAAACCAAATGTGAAAATTAATATCAAATCAAAGCCAATCTACTCTGTTCCAGTTTTGGTGTATAGTCACTGCTTTTTTTATTCTAGGCAGTTTAAAAGTTGTCAGTTGTTAACGTCATCATTTCAGCTTTTCACCATTCCCAGGTTTTTTCTAGTGTAGTGTTGAAAATTCAGTGACACTTCTACAAGTGACGTTCTGCTTTCGCACATGGTGGCTGGAGATATACTGCGCAAGGTCTTTTAGTTTGGGAAAATGTAGGCGTAATTGTAAGTGTGCATTCACAAATTAGCTCTAAAGATCTTGAATTGTCTCAAAAACGTCCACAATCAGTCTTAAAGACATTCATTTGACTGGTGAACAGCTTTGACAGTTACATCATAATTGTGATGAAATAATGTGCAATTTTTAAGGCATGTTTTTAAAGACTTAATTATGCATAATTTATCTTTGATAGTTCTTTTCCCCAAAACCCATGGGAAAAATGTGTTTAATCAGAGACCAATTTTGATACAATGTGAATTTATACACCCAGATTTCTCCTATGAGCTGAATTGAAGAAACATGTGATATTGATTTTAACCTACGATTTTCATTGTAAAGCGATTAAAGGCCATTGCAAACACTGGCTATGTTTACATGCAACCAAATAATCCATTTGTAATTGGATTGACGGCTCAATCGGACTGAAAAATCTTCATGTAAACATCTTAATCGATCCGATTGAACTCGATCGGAATGAAATTTCGATCGGATTGAAGGGGCGGTTTATTCCTTTTCTAATACGATTGAGAGTGCATGGAAACACTACATTCAGATTCATCAATTGGAATGAATTCAGTCCGACTGAACCAAAAATTGTGCATGTAAACGTAGCCATTGTCTTGAGAACATTTTCTGAAGGTGCTGACTGTAGAATGTGCCATGTGTTTATGACTGAGCATTTAACCACAGACATCTTACACAGCAGTTTCCCAATTAAGAAAAAACATAAATGTCAGCAAAGAAATGCAATAGATTATAAAAACAACGACATCCAAATGGCTAAAAATGAAACGGCAAGATTTCTTTTTTTATGTCTGTTTGCATGAAACCTTGTTGGCTGTAATCTGTGAACTGCAGACTCAATAAGTTGTAACCTTTTGAAGAGCAACCACATACGCATGCAGTTAAAGAACACTGTGTTCTACTGAGTGTCTATGGCATAAACAGAAAGCGACGATTCCTCTTTTTTTTTCTCACTTCCAAAAGACAACCACCCAGCTAGTCTAAACCATTAGAAAATTTCATTTCCCCCCCTCTCATTACCCATAATGCTGTAAACCCCACTAGGCGCAGTGTGGGACCCTACTACTGTAGGATGCACAAGCAATGAGCCGTTCATTTCTCTTATTTTGTTTTCCTCTTCTTTCTCTCCATCTCTTTTTTTTACTTGTTACCCCTCTCTGTGTGAAAAATGAGTGAGGACTGTTAGAGAGTTATGCCAAGGAAATAGAAAAAGAGGCTGTTTTGTTCATTTAATCTGCTTGGAGACGAAATGACGGTACTGAATATTTAGTTACATTAGTTTTTTTTATGTTAATGATTGTGGTGTGGTTTGCTTTTTTTTTTACTTTTAAAAATGTTCCCCAAATGTAGTAAAGAGAAAAACATATCTTACAATCTTTCCACATAAAGAGAACCAGCTTGTTTCAATGCAAACCCTTGATGGGAATAACATTTCACTTGTATTGTATCATGTATATTGTGTGTATATATATATATATGAGAGAGAGAGAGTGTTAGCACTCAAGTCTTGATGTCACATGATCACATAAAACCTGCCAGGGCTGAGTCTCAATTCAAACAAAGGTTTTGGCAGTGAATTTTCTTTTTATTTCTTATTTTTCCTCATTAAAGCATGCTCTTTTTATAGACTTCTCAATTTGTCTTCAGTAGAAGCCACCAATTTGTCTTGTTTCAGCAGACGCCAAAGCAGATGCTGCTTTTAGCACAAAAAACTACATAATGACTCAAATTTTGGGGCTCTTACAGTGGAGCACGCCCATACTCCGATTTCTCTGTAGTTTTGAAAGGATGCAAAAATGTGGTAGGTTACATTTAATGATTTGACTTTCTTAACATGACTTTAATTATTTAATTATTATTTTTTTAAATTAGTTTCAGCCTAAAGGGCCGTTCAGACCTGAAGTGATGTCTATAACGCTAACTACATAACGACAGGAACTATATTGTTGGAATCACTTTCAGATTTTTTTCCAGATAATGAACGATATAATCATTTACAGTCAAGCAGAATCATGTAAGCGTTTAAACGAAGCATTTAAAGTGACAGATGACAAAGCTGTAGCATGTGTTTAGAATAAACAGAACGTTATCGTCTGTTGGTGTAGATGCTAATGTAGTTATCGTTCTTGGTTTGAATAGCCCTTCTGGCGGCATTTTAAAAATGTTTCTCAAAATGGTTCAATTTGATCAGCTGGTGTTTCTGGGAGTCAGAATACTGATGTTTTCATTGGTGAAAACCCAAATGGTGCACTTGATGCATACTTGCGTTCTATATAGTGTACATGTTGTGTAGCATGTCCTGATTGTCATTTTATGGTTCAGAAGAGCTCATGAGCGCCCCCTTTGCCACCATGTAGCCATGTCGACTACTAACCGACATCAAAGTGTGGACTTTGAGAAGGACCAGGTGCCATTTGGGACAGGACTATTGACAGTAGTCAAAGAATATTGGTAGCTTTACTTTTGAACTATAGTACTTGGCTCTCAAATGTTTTTGAAAGCTTGCTGAAAGAATACAATTCATTTGTGTGCTATTGTTAATGAATACTGTTATAGTCTGCATTTTCCCATCTCTGAAAAGGCCAAAAAATTCATACATTTTTATTTGGACTCTTATATTGGATTCCCGATCCGATTCTCAGTGTTTGCCAGATTAGAAAAGAAGCCCTTATTGTTTGATGCTTAAAGTCTGAGGAGATAATTTTGGAGCTTGTAATGGGAGCCTCATGGAAAACCCTTCTATTAGACATGTGCATTTCTTCATATGTTCATATGGAGACGGCATGAACAGGAAATGGCATGCATTCCTTTTGTCCTATTCAGAAATAAACTCCAGTGTGCACTTCCTGCAGAGGCGTTGAGAGGAGAGAAAATAGGTGAAGAGGGAAAAGAACAGAAGCAGAGGAAATAAAGATTGTAGTGTTAAACTTAATGGGCCCCGTTACACTCAAGGGTCTCTGCTGTGATTTGATGAATCCTCGTGTAGTGGTGTTGGCTTGTAAATCACACGCCATGTTTCCTTCTTTTGTAAGGAAGATGAAAGCTCTTTGTGTTGCCACATACATCCCTGCAGTTCTGCACTTCCTGTCAGCAAGACATGTGATTGTTTGGCCAGTGTGTGAGGTTGCCATTTGTCATAGGCTTTGTGAATTTTGCGACAGCCCTGCTTCCACCTTCTGCTGCCTTTTTGCAAGTTCACCTGAGGCTGTGTGAGACATGTCCTGGCATGAGGTTGTTTATTGAATATTCATGTTTTACAGAGAGACTTATGGTGCATATATTCCTTTAAATTTCCTTTAAGTGTCCCATAAGGAGAAAAATATGCATTGTATTTACAGAGAAAAGATAATTATGGCTATATTCACAATGTTTTTGCTGATTACATCAAATTCTACATCTGAACATAATTTCTCTGGTTTAAAGTTTGATTCATCTCTGCAAATCAGTTCAATGAATCTGTGAATCAAAGATTTTCATGATGGTCCCACCAGATGTTTTTCATATATTTAAATGTTTTTGTAAAAATCCATGCAAGTAAATATTGCTGTTCACTTATTTACATTATATTGGTGCATATAATTCAATGCTGTTATTGTTAAAACTACTGAAATAATAATTTAAATACAATAAAATAAAAATATCAGATGACAAACTTGTTTAAATAAAATATGTTTAAATACTAATATACTAAAGCTAAAACTGAAATAAAAAAATGACAAAGGCACAAGAAAATTACTAAAATGTAAAATAAAAGTACAATACTTAAAATAAAAGAAAACTTAAAATATAAAAATATGAGTAAATAAAATTATATTATATAGGTAATATTACACTAATATATAGTTAATAACACTGATAGAAATTAAAAATATTATATTTTTTTCCATTTATTTAACAGCTGTGTTTTCTTCTGCTTAAAAGTTATTGGCTTATAGGATTAAAAAAATCACAAACAACAAATTCATAATTATACAGAGATATATATTGAATATAATTTTTTTTATATTGCGCAGCCCTAATTATGAGTGCATGTTTTATGAGGTTCTTTCAGGCCAGGCTGTCTTGTATCAGTCATATGGTTTTCTGCAGTGCTCTGTAATCCAGGGCTTCATCTTTTGTGGATGTTGCTCTGGTGCCCGACAGTCTGTCCCCGTCCTTTTGTTTAGGCCAACCATAGCTGTGCACTATCTCTTTTATGACCGTATTGTCTGGTGGGGATGCCATGTGATTTTCCTTTACTGTTTCAGCTGCTCGGGGGCCAAGAAGTTCGAGCATGATCATGTAATAGTGTGATTTGTGTGTGTGTGTGTGTGTGTGTGTGTGTGTGTGTGTGTGTTTCAGAGGCTGTGCAGGACAGTAGAAGCTGTTGAAGTTTTGACTGTGGGTTCGCGCTCTCCCTATCTGCAGGGGTTTCACTGAGTTGGCAAAAACGTGTCGCGACGCAGGAACAGAAATAAACTGTCGGCCTTCAAGAACTCCAACACACGCACATCTTGTCCTAATTGGACCTCCAAGTAAGAGCTGTGAGGATAAGATACTACAGTGTTTAATAAGAAAAACAGTAAAATGATGAGCTTTCCAAAATCTGACCCGCTGTAGATATATTTTACATAAATGATTGTTTGGGTTTTGGCTCCAGGCAACTTCATATAAGGGATTTATTGGAGTTTGCGTGTTCCAAGAAAAATGAAGCTATGTTGCATATAAGGGCTCCATACATCCTCATGCAAACCCTGACCATAACTATATTTAAAAATGACTATATAATGACTTTCCATGTATAAGTTACGTCAGTCAAACAGCCTCTAATAAGCCGTGAATCAAAAATGAGAGAAGAGGAAATGATGAAAACCTTTTCTTGACCAAAAAAGCAAGGTAGAATCTGTTCTCTCAACACACACGGAGACATCATCACACCTGCAGGGCATTGGTTTCTCTGACTGACATCAGGTTTATTTTCTTTAACACGCTCATACACATTCTTGCATGTCCATTCCCACAGATTTATGTCCTTTTAATGTAGTTGCCGCTCTGTGAGGGAGGCAGGGTGAAAGCTTTATGTCTGTCTGCTGTGATCCGTGGCATAAACAGTCTCACTGTACTCTGGAATCCCGCCACTCCTACAGGCTTTAGAAAATGGGGCGTTCAGGATGAAAGGAAGGGGCAGTGTTTTGATGCATCTTCAGGATAACGGTTTTATGTTTGGGCTGTTTGATTGATCGATGTTTTAATGTGGGGCTGTTTAATTAGTGCTTTCAGATTGGTAGTTAGTTTTATAGTGGGGTTGCTTAACTGGTTTGGGGTTGTCATTGGTTGATGATTTTTTTTTTCATTGGTGGTTTTATTCAAGGAGAGCTATAATTTTTTTAATTTTTTGTAAAAGAAGTTAATAGCCTACTTTTATTGAGTAAAGCCTGTGTTATACTTTCCGCGTGCGCGAGTCCGCTTGGGTCCGCTATGGTATGCGTGACATAAAAATCGGAGAGGTCATCGGAGAGTGTGTGCGGAGGCTCTGCGCGGACATCCACGTGCCTCCAATTTTTTGTGTAGGCTACAAAAGCACCAACTGCGCTTGCGCAGGCTGTGTGAAGAAGCCCGTTGCTACTCGAACCTGTACAATCTGTCGATAAAACCATATAAAGACAGCCAGATGTGCAATAACTGTGGGCAATTGTTTCTACACATGTTTGTTTACTGTTCAAGCCAATCTACTAAGCATGTATGGAACACGTCCGTGGAGTGGACCTCAGCATATGCTTTCAGTAGTATAAATACAAGTAGTCCGCGTCCGCGTCCGCGCTGTCCGTGTACGCGTCCGGATTGCTCATGCAAAAAAATATAACACAGGCTTAAGGATGCATTAAATTGATCATACGTGACAGGAAAGACATTTATAATGTTAAAAAGTTTTCTTTTAAATAAATGTTGTTCTTTTGAACTTTCTATTCATCAAAGAATACTGGAAAAAAATGAATCATGGTTGCCACAAAATTATAAAGCAGAACGACTGCTTTTGACATTCATAATAATAAGAAATGTTTCTTGAGCAGAAAATCAGCATATTAGAATGATTTCAGAAGGATCGTGACAGTGAAGCCTGGAGTTTATTAATATAGAAAACTTTTCAAATAGAAAAATTTGAAAAGCTTTAAATTGCAATAGTATTCCACAATATTACTGTTTTTACTGTATTTTTGGTCAAACAAATGCATCCTTGGTGAGACGTCTTTAAAAAACTTACAAAAAAAAAAAATCTTACTGAGCCCAGACGTTTGGTTGTGTTGTGTACGTGAATTCAATTCTGCTATCATTTCTCAGTTTTGGGCATAGAAAGAGAAAAAAGGTCCATATTACACTATTTGAAGCTTTCCAATCACTTACATGTACTATAATATGGAATGCTTCTTTAAATATTATTAGACGGTTACACTGATTTTTATTAACCCATTAAGTAGAAAAAAAAAATATATATATTTTTTCATGTAGAAATATGTAGTTCTGGTGGCTACCAGCAGTGGCGCTGTTTAATTGCTGTCTGACTTTAAAGCTAATGTATGTTTTTTTTTTGTTTTTTTTGCAACTTTGGAGCCCCCTACAGAGTCAATTTTACTGTCATAAATATACAGTATTACAGTGGATAGCTGTACTCGTGCATTCGTCGTTGCCGTAAAGCAATCTGCTCTTTTCGTGGAATTTCATACCTCCTCACCAACATTTTATACTTCCAAAACAGAAGTATGAGGGTAGCTTGAGAAAAAACCTTATTAGAAGTCAGTGTATCATTAGCACTGATGTTTCAACATAAAAACCTTAAATACAGTTGCTTTAAGGTGAGGATGTTTGATTGATTGTGGAGATCAATGTGACGAGTGGGGCGGGGCCGAGAGCCGTGGGAGCGGAGCGAGGCCCCACCCCACTCGTCACAATCAACTCTTTGCAAAGTTACATTAATTAAAAGCAGGGTAGCTGATTTGGTTTGAAAACATTCTTTGTTATGCTGGTTAAAAGTCTCTTCACATCCCGATAGCAATCACTAAGTTAAGTGGTCTAAATGTATTTATATATATTTTAATCATCTGGGAAAAGGCATAGGACCATAAAATGTTCGTCCAATCTTATTCCTTGGCCCGAGGAGGACTACGATAGGCTGTCCTACTTGCCTGTCAATTAATGTATTTGCATACCTCTGTGCACACTGTTCGCGCAGACATGATATGTCATCAGCGCATTCCATTACACTATTGCAGACCAAGTGAGATTGGGCGGCGTTATTATTGTAATATGTGCTTTTTACTGTAGTATTTTCTCACCTGTGAATGAGACATGAGAAAATCTGACAGAGTTGCATTCCACCAACGCCATCTCTCATCGTGTCACTGGTTAGCCTCTGGTCTGTCTGTGCGTATTCATGTGTTTTGGAGGAGGTGTGGCTTTGGAGAGTGATTTGCAGGGAGGGTGGGATCTTGTGCTTTTAGAACTAGCTTGCTATTGCTAGCCTTTCCGAAATCGCCTACCCTACCTTTAAGTGAGCAGATGTTTTTATCCAGTGACTTCCAAAGAAGCCTTTACATTAGTCCTTGTAGTGTAGTTGGTAGTTTGGAAATGTACTAGTCAGTAGTCTGCCTCTCGCTTCTCTCTTCTCTCTCGTCTCTTTGTGTTGCTGTGTGAGGGTTTTGAATGAACTCTGTGGTGATTAACAGGAAACTGAGAGTCTGAGTGGTGATTTGCCAGAGATTGAATGGGTTGTGGGTTGTCCAGCCACTGATTTTTACAATAGGAAACATTGTGCATAGGCATGTCTGACAAACATCCTTTTGTCTGCAGTGTAGAAAACAGCTGTGTGCGTGTAAATCAGCAATTGGGTGTGTGCGGGCTATGGGGCTGGGGTTCACAGTCTCAGACGGTCTCTGAGTTCAGGTCTGTAGCAGGTGAGCCGTAGAAAGGCTTCGGGCTGATAGCAGAGCCAAACTCATTCAAAGCGCGACAGCACTCTAAATGCCACTTGTAGACAGACACACACACTAATGCAGGGGTTTTCAACCTTTTAGGACATGCGCCCTCCCCCAAGTTTGTCTAATTTCATTTGAGCCAACTCTGCTCTAACTGTCGACTAGCAGTGGGAGTCAGATTGCCCCCTAATGGATGGCTAAAGATTTGCTAACTCATATTCATAAATCCTCAAGGGAATGTCTCTGAATTAACTGATGCTCGCGCCCCACTTGACAGGTGCTGGCGCGCCCCACAGGTTGAAAACCCCTGCACTAATGCATGCATACACACTCTCTCCTATGGGGGTTATTGGAACTATGCAACCAGCGACTCGGGGCTGCATTCCTAAAGGTTTATCTGGGGTTTACCTTTTTGAGCTAAAAACTAAAACAAGTTTCAGAGGCAGTGAACTCAGATAGCCTGAGCACTTGAACTGTTTTCCTCTAGGTTAAATGCCTAGAATTTGACAATATGACACATTTTACTGTTTAGCTGGCACAACTGTGGTTAGAAGCCCCTCAAACGGTTACACTACCATTCAAAAGTGTCAACAGTTGAAAACACCAGATCAGCATATTAGAATGATTTCTGAAGATCCATGTGACCCTGAAGATTGGAGAAATGGCTGGTGAAAATTCAACTGAAAATGAATCTCATAATACACCTCAAAATGGCTATCAAGATCCTAAAGCAAAATGTTTTTGTATTAGGCTGAAAGGATTAATTGTGGGATAATGACTGCTAAACTGAAATATATAGACTAGCGGTCGTTATACAAAAATATTTGACTGCTCGGTGCCTTGATTGACAAATCAGCATATTACTTATAGGATATAGAATTATTTTCAGTCTTCGTTTCCAAGAAGCACAGCCATTCATTGAGCTAATTCTCTTCGTTTGAGCTTCTCTTTGCATTGTTTCCTAGCGAGGGCTGATTGGGTTAACTGGTTTTCCAGCCCCCTACTTCATTTCCAACTTACAAGTTGAACCTCATGGCACCTGCGGCACTGTGAGAACATATAGCTGTGGAGAATCAGGGAAGCTTCACTTTCATCTCATCAGACTGTCTGGCATGCCGTCACTGTCCAGCGGCGCATCTCACTGAAACAGCTGCACAGCTTCAAAAGAGCGCCTTGTCTTCAGTGATCTTTCACAGCACAGCAAAGGCAAGAGAGACGCCATCACAATGGAATACTTGATTCTGATTGGTCGGTCACGACATTCTGTAGTAAAATATTTTTGTATAATGACTGATGATGGGGTAACCTTGAAAAGGTAAATGTACACTAAATGCCACCAAAAAGCTAATAAAATCAGTGACTCATTTGAACAAACCAATTAGAACAAACGATAACTCGTTTGAACAACTGAACCAACCAATCGTTTGGTTAAAATGTATCAGACTTCCAAGCACTACTTATCAATCAGTGAATTTTTTATAAAAAATAGAACAAACTAATTAAGTTCTATCACAACATCTATCAGTGAATCATTTTCTTGAACTGAACAAACAAATCAGTTCATTAAAATGAATCAGACATCCCAGAACTACTTATCAATCAGTGGATCATTTTTTAAAACAGAACAAATTGATTCAGTAGAATGAATTGATCTGCCTTGCACAAAACCTATCAATGAATTATTTGTTTGAATGTAACAAAAAAACAAATCAATTTGTTAAAAAAGGAACTGGACTTCCCAGTGCTACGTATCAATCAGTGAATCATGTTTTAAAACAGAACAACAAAGTCATTCACTAAAATGAATCAGACTTCCCAGTAAACCATTGTTTTAACCGAAAGAACCGATTCATATGAGAGAGTTAGAAAAAGTAGCTTGTTATTGTGAAAAGATTCACTGTGTTGAAAACAGTTGAACTCCTCTCCCACTACTGAAAATTTAGTTTCCCTTCATTTCTCTTTAGTTTCTATTTCTATTCATTTCCATTTAATTACTCTTCATTTCAGTTTTATTAGTTTGATTAGTTCTCCTCAGCTCTGGCATGAAAAAGAGGAAATCCTAGGACATCATCTAGTTTTCCTCTCTCACAGTAAAGACACGTCCACAGAGGTGGAAACCACAGGTGGCTGTAGAGGACGGAAGCGTTGTGAGACACATCAGGGGTGAACGTGTTCCTGATTGCCTCCTGTCTGCAGCGGCAGCGATGTGTAATCAGCGCTGATAGACAAGCTGCCCGACCACGGCTTGATGCAGGGTATTTTAAGAGCTAAAACAGGGGCCCCCTCCCAACCCCCTACTCCCCCCACCCCAAATTTTGTGGAAGACCACAAGGAGACGCACTGAAAAAGGCCACATCCACAGTCCACGTTAAGATCAGACTACCACGTCTGAAAGCCATTATGGACTATATATCAGACACATGCGTATATGGGAAGGCACATTCTTTCTCTCTCTCTCTTTGTGAAGTTGGACTACTTCAGACCACCTTAAGTACTCTTAGGACAAATAAGAAATTGAAAGCTACACTACAGCTCTGGTGTTTTTGCAAAGGTGTTGATTCACACTAAAGGACAAACTGCTATGGGACTAAGGGTGAGTTGCAGTGAGTGTGTATTTTTAATGATAGTGTGTTGTGCAAATACAGTGGGGTCCAAAATTCTTTTTTTTTTTAAACTTGACGTAACAGAATTTTGGGGGGGATTTTGAACAATTAAAAATTATATAAAATGTAAGATTCTGACATATTTCAGATCTCTGGAAGGTGGTTCGGATCAGACTTGTACAAATTAGATTTCTTGTATTTTTTCCTATTAAAATAGTTAAAAACGAAATAGATTTCAATTGGATGGGATTTTTCTGCTTGTGTGAACTTGGGTCACTAATCGATTCATTAAAATTAATCAGGTGTTCCAGCACTACATATTAATCAGTGAATAATTAAAACGGCACAAGCTAATTGATTCACAAAAATGAGCTGAGCACAATATTTATTTAAAAAAAAATAAAAAAACCCGCTATCTATTTAGGATCTCTGTCTATTTTGCTAATCCATTCACTTAAATGAATCAGGCAAACTTATCACTATTTAGGAATCAGTAAATGTTTTTTTAACAGAACAAGCCAGTTGATTTACTGAATTGATCTACCCCAGCACAATATCTTTCATAAATTGTTAAAAACTAAATACTTTTGAGTTGGATAGGCCAAAAAATTAGATTTTTCTGTCTGTAGGAACATAACTTTGGTTCACTAATCGATTCACTAAAATCAATCAGACATCCAGCACTACATAATTACTAGTGAATCATTTTTCTTAAAACAGAATAAGCTAATTGGTTCACTCAAATGAATTGATCTAAAAAAATAACATTTTCTGCCTGTGTGAACATAACTTGTAAGGTTAACATAACTTGTAAGCAAATTTGTTATACTGACCAGGTTTATTCAGGTGTATGAAAGACGATAAATGTTGTATGGAGTATTTTAATGGCATGGGTTGCATTATATGTGTTTGCATGCTACTGTATATTCTGTAATTCTGGGTACACACTGATCACCCAAATGTATGAAATTCATACAAATATCCTGATAAATAACTGATAATATCCTAAATTTGCATGAGAACACCACCAGAGCAACGTTTTGGGGATGCAATAAAAACTAGACTTCCCTTTCATTTCGGGTAGTATAAAGTATGTGTCTGTGTTCTGTCTAGTGATAATGTATCTGGGTTCACAGGGGACCCCCCTATTTACATCCACTTTACCCACAATCCCCCTGGATTATCACATCCCTCCCTCACACTGCTGTTGCCATAGGAAACCCTTTCGCCCCCCATGGTCGTCTGAAGAGGTGGTGCGGTGTGTGTGTGTGAATTCATTGTCCATTGTGTTTGAAATGGTAGAGCAATTTGGTTGAAGAGTTTGGATTTAGTGCAAATCAGATGACCGCCTTTTGTCTGAAAATAAAGAATGTGTGTGAGAGAGGTACACTTTAATATTTGTTTGAAATAAAGAAAATTATCTGAAATTATTTTTAAAATACCCTCTGCAATGACATACTTTCCAGAACATCACTTTTTATTCTTTTATGATGAGATTTTATTTGACTTGCAGAGCATTATCTCAATAGATTTTGGTTTTGTGTAGGAAGGTCCTCTACAACAGTTCTTCTGGAGCTTTATTAGGATTTAAGATCCATTTTAATATGATTGCACATTTTTATTCTGTTTATTATTTTTTGACAGGAGCTTAATCTTGTCCAGTTTTTAGCCATGGCTTTAATTATGGTTGTTCAAGATCGATAAATAAATAGTCTGTAATATTGTCTGTAATACTGTGAAATATTATTACAATTTAGTAACGGTTTTATATTTTAATATACAGCATTTTAAAATGTCATTTATTTTTGTGATGGCAAAATTGAATTTGAAGCCATTACTCCCGGTTTTTTTAATGTCACATGATCTTTCAGAAATCAATAATTATTAGAATTATTAATTTGCTGATTTGGCTCAAATAACAATTCTTATTATCAATGTTAACAAGTTGTACAGCGTAATATTTTTGTAGAAACTGTGATACTTTTCCCCCAGGATTCTTTGATGAATAAGTGTGAAAGAACAGCGTTTATTTGAAACAGAAATCTTTTGCTACATTATAAATGCCACTGTCACTTTTAAACTTTTGCATCCTTAGCTAAATACAAATATCAATTTCTTTAAAAAATGTTACTGTTCCCAAACTTTTGAACATTTTATTTTATTATATTCTAGTTTTTCTTATTTTGAATTCCTTGCTCATATTCTCATTTTATCTTCTAGCAGACACTCGGCTCAGCATGGTGAAGGTTCTTCTTGAAGGTTCTGAGGATACAGAAGCCCATGGTTTGAATGAAATATTTTGGTCTTTCCCACCCTCTTGCTGGTCTTGTTGAACATTCAACGCTGTCGGTGAGTTTTTGACATAGAAAAACCATCGACCGTTGAGTGGGCCCTGAGGCCACGCCCTCTTCCGCCCAGACACGCCCACCTCTATAGATGACTTAATTTCTTCAAAGGTCATAATCAACATTCATTGCTGTCGGTGGGTTAATTGTGTAACAGCTCTCTGAACAATGAATGTAACTATGGCCCAGATTCCAGCCTGTCAT
Source organism: Sinocyclocheilus grahami (assembly GCF_001515645.1). NCBI lineage: Eukaryota > Metazoa > Chordata > Actinopteri > Cypriniformes > Cyprinidae > Sinocyclocheilus > Sinocyclocheilus grahami. The sequence goes on along the minus strand of NW_015505801.1, from coordinate 585,026 downwards.
GCCAGCATACATCACACTCTGCGCCAGTACAGCAGAGATCAGCTTTTCTTTTCCTTTCTTCTCCTGCGCTCATCCTCACGGATCTGGAGTTCTTCAAGGAAGACACAAATAGAAGCAGCCGCACTGACTGCTTCCTCCTGCATCTAATTGGTGGTTGTGTGTGTGTGTGCGTGTGTGTGCGTGTGGAGTGGACAGAAGGAAATGGAGGATGAATGTATAATCATTTAGATGTTCTTCTCATTTGGCTGTTTTGTCTCTCAAATTACATACTGTGTTCACTGCAGCCTGAAATGAGCCTAAAATGGCACTTGCTGCTGAATACTGTCCTCTCTGTCAGCTGTGTGTCTGTTTGGTGTGCGCTTGCAAGTGTATGTGGTGTGAGTTTGTGTTTGTGCAACTTTGTAGTTTATGTACGTGAGACGTAGCATATATATGCGTCTCCATCGAAGACATCAAAGAAAGAAGCTTCGGTTTTAAAATCTCCAGATACCGAAACACAACGACACAGTCATTGTCTAATCCCGTCTGTCTTTCTGCCTCCTTCTGTCTCTTTCTTTGACTACCTTTCATTCTTCCATGTTCTCAGTGGAACATGAGCTGAATAAAATGTCTGAATAATAAAATCTCAGTGGTGCACTGTGTCTCTGTCCTGATTTTCAGTGTTTGTTGTCTCGTCTTGTTATGGAGAAGATTCTCTTTTTAAAAACAGTGCTTAAACACAACTAACAGCATGGAGCAGCATGCGAAATATGATTTTGTCAAAGTACAACATTTCTGTCAACACCAAGAACCATAATATCAACCAAGCATACATCTAACTCTGAAAAGTGGGTGAGGTTAATGCATTCTAAACCTTATGAGCTTGACTCATGAATATTAATCAGGTGACAATGTCAGTCCAATGGAATGCAACGGGCGGGGTTTCTGGAAGTGGAAATCCCATACATTTTCTCCATAGGGGAATTGATTTTTAATGATAACTTAAACTTTCAAAAAACATACATACTTTGAGCACCGATATTATTAATCGGTGATATATGATTTTGTTGAAGCCAACGGCCCACATTAATTCAACTTATTCTTAAAATAATCATGTTTAACTGCAGAATTCCCGGTAAAAAATGACATTGCCCATGGTTCTGCAAAAAATCTATTTGTAGATGTAGTTTTTTTCCTTATTGAGGAAAATATAATGGTTGTTATTCATCATCTTAAATAAACCCTTATATTAAATGTAAAATATGGTACTATCATGTTTTGGATATGATACTCTCATTGATTGTTAGACATTCATCATAGAAGTGTTAATGTATTAAGTACCATGCAAATATACCACATTATGCGATCTTAATGATTATTCATTACTGTAAGTACTATGGTTTTGGTTGAAAATAATGTTTGTTTTAGGCCCCAATCTGAACCTTACCCCTAAAAACTGAGGGCAATGATTGGCTGACCTTTTAGGATGAGCAGCAATATTCCCTTTGTGTACATCTATGAGAGCAAAGTGGCCCATTCTTAAAATAAGCTGAGTGAACACAAGGAATTCCCTGAGAAATATAGCTCCGGTTTGGTTTTGTAATTTTATTAGTTTATAACCAACAGAGCACAATGAAATTCACAATGCTGTGAAGATAAAGTTGTATCGACACCTATGCTGTAATAACTCTTGTCATGAGTCAGCTCAATAAACTCAGCTATTAGGATTTTACGGTTCTTTTCGAACCCTAAAATAGTCCGTTTCTTGCACAGGTCTGTGAGAACACGGTCGTCAGATCCACAGCTCTGGGATCAAACCTCCTAGCCTGGAGCTGTAGATGAAATAATCAAACATAATGCAGAACGACACTGTCTGTCTGAGTTATTCTCAGTGCTAGTGTATTCTTTAAAGGTCCCATTAAATAGCTTGACAAGGGCAGCTTTATTTATTTATTTCAGGAAAGCAGGACACATTGCATTGCTTAGGCCAATCCCTTTTTTTTTTTTAAATAAGCAATATGCTTTAGTCACAGTGCGTGACCCAAGATTTCAACATTGAAACTCTGAAATTGTGATCTTAGCTCATTATCTAAAGACTTTTGGCTAATATGAACAGCAATCAGACATTCATACGTGTATGAGTTCATGTGCCGGGGGAAGTTTGCCGTTCAGCGTGTGATTGCATAAAAGGAAAGATTAGAGCTGGGCAGTGGAGCTGTTTTGTTGCCGAGTTCCTGTTTGTGTGTGTGGGTGTTTAGGAATGTGTATTTCTCCATTATTCAGCAGGAAGTCCTCTGTGTGTGCAGCAGTGCAGAGAGGACCGAGGCAATGGTGTCATTGCCAGGCATGGCTTGACTGGAGAGCATGGCTAGTAATTAAACCACTCAGCTGCAGGAAGTGTGTGGTTGTAATTTTGGGGACAAAATGGCTTAAAAATTGTCCCTAGAAGCAGCCAAAAATTCATTTGGGGGATGCTGTAAAATAGAGAGTGGTCCCTAAAAAGAGTAAATAATGTGTTCTTCATCTTTACTGTGTTCAGTGCTCTGAAATGCCAAAGAGATACTTATGAAAAAGTGGGAAATTAAAAGAATTTTGTAGTTTTTCTCTATCTGTATTCGGAAAATTATTCCATTAAAATAATTGAAATGCTTCGGCTGTTTGCAAGTCCTACATCAGACATCAGAATACAACTTCAAGATGTTTTTAATACTATATGAAACTGTCTTCTCAATGAGTGTTGGGTGTTCTCCTTCTGAAAGGGATTAAAAAATTATACTTTTGTGTTCATTTGTAAGTTTGAAAGCTTCAGTAGCCATTCAGTGTAATCTTCCAGTTTTCTTCGTTTATGTTCCACAGAAGAAATACAAGCATAAGGGTTTAGATCATCACGAGGGTGAGTATAAATGATGACAAAATTTGTATTTGTGGGTGAACTATCCCTTTTAAGGCTAACATTTATATTTTGGCTGCACCAGTTGTTGTTTCTAAACACAAACAGTATGATTTACTCCGGTCCGGTCAATTTGCAGGGAATTATGTCTTTCTTCCTCGTTCTTTCTTTTTTTTCTTTTTTTTTTACAGTAGGCAAAATCTGCTAGACTTTCCCCTCATAATCAGATCTTCTTTTCCTTTTATCTGTTTATTTAGGCTATCATTTTGAGCACCTTGCATCTATTTGTATACTCAGGAGCCATTCATATTGAGAAAGTAAGTAAGAAATACCTAATAAACTGTGCAGTTATAGAGAGAGTATATTAAAGTAACAACTGTGTTTATTATAGATTTGTTGTTATTATTGATCTCTCATATGCTAAGGATGAGGCTACAGTCGCTGGTTTAGGGTGACACCATGTGGATCTTAGGGGTATTTTATCTTTTTTTTTACTTCACTACAACTATAAACTCCACCATAATGAATGCCTAACCCCAACCCAGCACTTGACCTCTTCTTAAAAAGTTCAAGTCAAGTCAAGTCACCATTATTTATATAGCGCTTTTAACAATACAGATTGTGTCAAAGCAACTGAACAGCATTAATTAGGAAAATAGTGTCAATAATGCAAAATGACAATAGTAAACACTCATTTTTCAATTAAAGACAGTTCATCATTGAATTCAGTGATGTCAACATCCAGCTCAGTTTAAATAATATCTTTGCAATTATGTCAACGATATCGCCGGAAATGAAGTGTCTGTATATATAAAAGGCTGTATTCTTCCCTACCCTCCGGCCTGAGAGCGCTGGCCTGATGCTGCTGTCCTCCTGACACCGCTGTGACACACAGGATGGCTCTGCAGATGGTAATTATTGGGTGAAGCTCGCCACACATGAGAAAAACAATGCATGTGTCAATGAGTATTAATTTGACAGATGTCTTTCAAGGTATGTTAATTTAAACCACAGAGACGTTATTCTGCATTCCAGTCCTCTCTCATAGGTGACATCATTAAGGTAATTTCCCAGAGCTGAAGCAAGTAGCCTATGGGGAATTTCTGTCCTAAAGCCTTTCTGGCATCTTATGAACTCTGGCTCGTTCTCTGACCAATCACATTAAAGTATTCAACTCACCTCATTTTATTCTATCACAGAAAATGTCTCTGTTCTTTCAGTCTATGCACTTTATGTGCATCACACGGTAAGTAGTTAATCATTAAGCACAACTTTAACTCAAATTAAAGCTGTGCTCTACATCTTCTAATGTGCAGTTATTTTACTGATATTGTTTTGAAACCCATCGTATTTGTATATAAATATATATTCTATAATGATTCTTTTTTTTAATTATTTGTATTATTGTTCAGATATATAGGCTATGTATGTGTGTGTGCGTGTGTGCGTGTGTGTGAAATATGAATAATTATTATATGCAAGTTTGTTACATTTAATTACATTAATTTTCTGTTTTATATATATGTATATGTGTATATATATGTGTGTGTGTGTATATATATATACAGTGGGGAAAAAAAGTATTTAGTCAGCCACCAATTGTGCAAGTTCTCCCAATGTGTGTGTGTATATGTATGTGTGTGTGTGTGTATATGTACACACTATTATTGTTATTATTATTCAATTTTATTCATTGAATTAAGTTTGAGGTATACAAACATAATTTCAGTACAAAAGGCAAGTTTTCTCTTTACATAGAAAATTTATTTTAATGCATTGAATTAAAAAAGCAAACAAACAAACCATATAAAATAACATGCATATACAAATATGCAGATTAAATATGCAAATTTCATAAAGAAATAGATCCTCCTCCATGAAGAATTATTCTTGTAGTAACATCTGTTTAGGCACAGTAGTTGTACAATTAGACCCTTGAATGTTTTCTGCTGATTACTTGCACTTTCTCCCTAAAGAACAGAAAAGAGATAACAGAGTCATTAGCTTTCATTTCAAGGCTGTTCAGTTCATCTGTGTTCATTTGTTTTTATTTATCCACAGCAATCACATATCTGCAAGCTTACCTCAGCTTACGGATATTTTCCATCACCCAGGCTTTGGTGGGGTCTGTGCAAATGTTCTTGCCTCTGTATGTGTGGAATCTGTAAGGTAAGTTTTGGTTAGTTTCTTTTCTCTCCAGGAATCAATCATAACACATATAGTCAATCAATACATAATGCACCATATATGTAGAAGGCATCTTATTCTTACATGACAGCATCAATGTGGCAGTTTCTTGTCATGGTCTGAATGGAATATCCTTTGATAAATGCCATTGATATTATTCCTTTGGTATATTTCCTGCAACATGCTGTAAGCACAATTAAAGTTTAGTTTTTTTTGTAACTTTATTTAGACATTAGAAAAATATCTTCACATTATGAACCTCAGATTTTAAAAACATTTTCCACATAACAGTGTCTCTGAGAAACAAAACACTTATTACAGTAATGGAAAGAAAACTAAAAATTCATCAATGAATGTGCAAATAGCTTTATTATCAAAACAGTTTTGGAAAGAAATAAAGAAATGTACTTACACAAAGCAGAGGCATCTGTACGTAGTACACTAAGAGCTGCAACCATAAGTACGATCACGGTAGCTGAAATTCGAGTCATCGTCTGTGTGTCTGTGTGTGTGAGATTCTCAGAGTCAGAAAAGAAATGTGCCAATTGTGAGAGCGTGCAATGAGACTCTAGCTTTTTTTATAGGGTGGACGTGGAAACACCCGAGTCAGGGTTTTCCATGCATACGTAAACAGAAGTACATGTGTACAAACCAAACAAATTTAGCCACAGTGAGATCTTATCTGACCTGTCAGTCAAACAGGTGCAACAAGGAAGAATACAGAGGAAAAGTAAGCTTGAGGGAAAGCACAGAGTTTTAATGTTTACTTCCCTGAAAGAGAGAGTGAACCATCAACATATTTGAATTGTTTCCTACTGGTAAATTAATAGAAACAATGTTGGAAACTCCAGGAGGCCTTAGGTACAAATTGAAGGTCATTAGAACAAAGGAAAAATTCTGAACCAAAAATTTGCTAAAGAATGCTATGACATAAATAGCTGTAATACTAAATTAGATGAATGAAAACACCAAAGGGTGGGTGACATAGTTTAATACTTCTATACTTTGACTGTATTGTCATTACTGTTGATTATATTATATTATATTGTCTTATAGTATATTCTGTATGTTGTTTTGTGTTAAGTGTTTTAACTTTACATTTATGCATTTGGCAGATGCTTCTATTCAATGTGAGTTATATTGCATTCTGCGTATACATTTGATCAGTTCATGCTTTGGCTGGGAAACCCTACTCTTTGAGCTACAGGAACGCTAAAACGTTATGGGTGTTTAAAATTGCTGCAGTGACAATAACTGAGTTGAGATGTTTTTTGTTGGTGAATATCTGGCAAATAAACTAACAAGTATCTCCATGCTCAATTTTTGGAGGCAAACGCATTCAGATTTTATTCTTTACAAATAAGCTTACTATACACATGCAGTGTACTGTGAGCAGCACATTAGGAATATATAATGTAATACAATATTTTAAAGGATAAGTTCACTTCCAGAATGAAAATTTACTCACATTTACTCACCCTCCACTTGTTCCAAACCTGTATGAGTTTCTTTCTTCTGTTGAACACAAAAGATGATATCTTGAAAAATGTTAGTATCCGAACAGTTAATGGGCACCGTTGACTTCCGTAGTATTTTTTCCCCCTACTATGGAAGTCAATGGTCAACAGAAGAAAGAAACTCATACAGGGTTGGAACAAGTGGAGGGTGAGTAATTGATAACAGAATTTTCATTCTGGAATTGAACTTATCCTTTAAGTTTCAAGTTTTTAAAGGTTTAAGTAATATAATATTTTAACTGTTTGCTTATCTGCTTTTAAAATAATTTTGACCCACACTAAAATTAACAACTTTGCTGAAATAAAATGTTATGGCAGTTGCAACTTGCAGTGAACTTATCTTTGCACTTTTCAATATTTTTAATAATTTTTTAATGAAAAACAATTATTAGTTATTATAAGAATAGTTAATTAATTTATTAAAAGAATAATTAACACAAAAATGAAATTTTGCTAAAAATGTACTCATCCTCAGGCCATTCTAGATGTAGAGTTTATTTCTTCATCAGAACAGATGCTAAATGCTAAATTCCTCCAAATCTGTTCTGATGAAGAAATAAACTCATCTAAGTCTTTGATGGCCTGAGGATGAGTACATTTTCAGGATTTTTTTTTTGGGGGTGAACCTTTAAAATTACCATTGCATAAAAAAACTTTTACTATTTAAAGTGAGATTGAACAACATTTGAATTTGTTCTTAAATTCACTTCGACACATGGAATATTTTACATACTATAAAACCACTTGGAATTGCCAGATCAGATAATGATTTGCTAAAAAGGGACATGGTGCATTTGGCATGGGACTTTTGAAACCAGGAACTGGGAATGTCCACCAGGACAAGCACTCAAACCTTAATCTTTTGATTATAGAATGAATGCATTATTGAATTATGATTATATTGTGTTTTATGATTCTATAACATTTTTGATAGATAAAACCACACACACGCACACAAATGGATAGATCTGAACTACCCACATGCTCAGCGGCGTCCTCATTTCCACATGCTAACGTGTGGTTTCTTGTGGGTGTGTAGAATTACATATATTTTCTAGGTCATAATGTTTATGTAACTCATGTCCTAAAATCAAAGGATGAAATAGGTCATAAGAGTGAGAACAAAGCCTAACAGTGGCTCCTTTAGCAATGAATCACTTCCCTTCAAACCCACAGCCTTCGCTTTAGTCTTCCTGCTTGACTTTAGACACCAATTTTATAGCATTTCTCTCTGTGTTGGTTTTACTAAAACATTTTCAGATTCTTTCATTTACACCTCCAGGTTTAGAGAGGTGTCATGCTGCTTGACATTTTGAGTTTAATTTCTATGAAACAGACTTATGATCTTTTAAAACGGAGGAGTGTCTGGATTAGAATTAGAGTAAGGTTTAAGTCATATCAGGTTGATTATAATATTGTTTTTTGTTTTGTTTTTTTACATCAAAGACTGCCATCTGATCTGAAGCTGTGATAAGAGAATTCGATGAGTGTTCGATTTCCAGGAAAGGCGGATGCCTTTGACTGCTGAATGTTAGTCTAAATGTTTGACTAGATGTTCATTTTATTTAAATTATTTGTCTTGAAAGTAGATGCGTAGAAATTATATTTAACTCAAGTAACTCATGTGCCATCACAGACATCTCTATCACATATTCATCTTGGAAAAATTGCAAAAATGCTCACTTGAAAAAGAAAATAGTTTATGAAAAATTCAGCTACAGTATTGGAGTCTTAGCTGTGCTTACTATTGAATGTTTAATGAACATTTGCATGACTTTGTCTAGAATAAAATTGGAAACGAATTTGGACAATTTGGAATTCAAATTTTGTATTCACAAAATACAAAGTTAAAACTATCTGCTCTTTTATGGACAAGACTTTTATTTGTGTGGGTGTGTATGTATATAAATGTGTGACCCTGGACCACAAAACCAGTCTTAAGTAGCACGTGTATATTTGTAGCAATAGCCAAAAATACATTGTATGGGTCAAAATTATTGATTTTTCTTTTATGCCAAAAATCATTAAGACATTAAGTAAAGATCATGTTCCATAAATATATTTTGTCAATTTCCTACTGTAAATACATCAAAACTTAATTTTTGATTAGTAATATGCATTGCTAAGAACTTCATTTGGACAACTTTAAAGGTGATTTTCCCTATTTAGATTTTTTTGCACCCTCAGATTCCAGATTTTCAAATAGTTGTACCTCGGCCAAATAATGCCCTATCATAACAAACCATACAACAGTGGAAAGCTTATTTATGTAGCTTTGAGATTGTGTATAAATCTCAATTTTAAAAAATTGACCCTTATGACTGGTTTTGTGGTCCAGAGTCACACACACACATATACACACGCACGCACACACACACACTCTCACACACACTCACACACATATACACACGCACGCACACTCACACACGCACACACACACACTCACACCCACACATACACACACGCACACACACACACACACATAAACACACACACACGTATATATATATACATATACAGTATATGTACAATTTTGACCTATTTAAGTTTTTGTTTGCCCCCATTTTTTTCTTGCAATAAATAAACATTTATACATTATGTGGGTACATTGTTCTTCATTATTGTTCTAAGATCTCAGTTTTTTTTTTAATTGTCCAATTTTTTTTTAATGAAGATCAGTCATGACACCTAAAATATACAGCTCATCTTATACTGTACATTAATACTGTACAGTTTAACATAAAATCTCATGTTGAGGAAAAAGGTTCATCTACATGTTTACCCAGCTACACTTTTTTAACCTTAACTAACTTTTTTATGATTTAAAGATAATCTATTCCCATTTTTCAGTATTAAAATTAGGCAATTGTTTGTTGGTTGTCTTTTATTTGTTTTTGTGTTTTTACATATATCTTAAATAATGTTTTGTGTCTAAACCAGTAATTTCGGTGATTACACACTTGTGATCGTATCACAAATTGGGATCGATTTTCTAATTATAGTACCCATGATAGTGAGAGGAATGGAATATCCCATTTTAGTACTCAAATTTAGCTGACCTACTAATATTTAACCCAAGACACCCTGATTTTCCCCCTGTCTTCCACCCCTCAGTGACGCTGCTGTGTGGTCCACAAATTCCCCTCATGAACAGCTATATAATGTAGCTTTTGGGGATGCCAGATAACGTGGACTGAGAGCTCTACATCTTCATCATCACCATCCTCAACACTGCTGCTGCTGTCTGCACAACTGTCATTAACTTGTTGAATACTTTTGATCAATTTCATTTTTCTTTTTCACCCATAAGTGGCTTGTTTCCCCTCCCATGATGAACAGACTCGTCCTGACGTCATCTGCGCTGCTGCTGTTGCTGTGTGTCTGGGTCAACTTGAGTCAAAGCAGTAAGTAAAACCGACTTTTCTCAGACAATCTCTTTGGTTTCAAGTGTTGCTCAGTGCTTTGAGTTCACAAAGCTGCTCTTGAAATGTAACCACATGCATTTTTAATCATTTAGAATTTGGACGGTTACATCCGCCATACAGCTGAGACGCTGCAATGTTTAATAATCAGGAATTTTGCAGTTGATTTGATGACTTAACTGATATGATAGATTTATGTCTTAACTCAGTGGCAAATTGAATGTAACTGTTTATCTAAAAAAATCTGACAACTTATTTGAGCATCACTGACATGATATGGTTTTGATTTCTGTAATAGTACTAATAATATGAATGTGCTAAAACTAAATACACAATAACCAGGTTTATATATTTATCATCAATAAATCCAATTTGTTTCATTTGAACTAATTTAATATTTCTTATTCCACATCTAGCCAGATTTTAACCGTTCATACTTTTTAACTGAACAGATTCATATTGATTCTAAACAATTGTAATAAATTAATTTTGAAAATATGAAAATCAAGCCTATGCTGATAGTTAATAATATAACTATTGCATGACTTTTTGAGTGCATCTTAACTATTTCTTGCTAATTAATGTATGAAAAATATGCGTCACATTATGTTTATTAGTTTGTTTATGTTAATAAGACCTACATTTTTGTGGAGGAAAAAAAATAGAAATTTTAAAGAATAATTATTTAGATCTTTAACTCAAAATGATTAGTTGGACAATTTATTTATTTTTATTATTTCTATTTCTATTTCTATTATTTATATATATTATTTATTTATATCATGACTCCAAGATGCCATTAATTAAATTGAAATACAAGTTACCAAGGAGATTCAAAGACATTGTTTTATAAAAAAAAGTTTATATTTATATTTATGCATATAGCAGGTGCTTTTGTCCAAAACGACTTAAAATAGAGAAACAATTTTTCACAGAGTCAACTATATTAATAGTATACAATGCCAAGTTTATTACCAGGAAAATGAGCAAATTAATGAATTTTTGAATAAAGCTATGGGTCAGGATAGTTGATCAAGTGTCATAAAACCACATAAACTGAGAGTCTGTCATGTGTTAAGGTCCAGTGAGGTGCTGTACCAAATATTCATCACTGCCTTTTCCTGTCCTCCGACTGAAAGACTTCACCCGACAGGACACCACCATGACCTGCAACATAGAGGCTGTCATGTGAGGAGCAGCACTGGTTTTGTCTTAAATAGATTAACATTTTGCATTAATGTTTATGTAAGAGAACAATCTGTAATATCTGTAATATTTAATCTAGAATATTCTCTCTCCTGTAGTTTTACTACGGTGAAGAACAGACAGATCTGTGCAAACCCTGATGATCTATGGGTTCAGAACGCTATCGTGCATATCCAGTGAGTTCAGCATTACACACACTTACATTAATGTTTCTTGGCAATGGCACATGAGCACAAGACTTAAAGTGGCTATAGTGAATGACTAAACTGCAAGTATATTACTGACCCAGTGTAAAGTTTTGTAATGTGCAGTGTCATATGTCTCCATATGCTGAATATACTGGTAAATATGAATGAGCTAAAGTTCAAACTTGAGAATCCTCTCCTAAGGGTTTTATTTAATTGTCTCTTGCAGGAACACAAAAAAGTCATCATAATGTGGACACCATCAGATCGGTCTAAAACTGGCTTAAGCTGAACAAATGAACAGAAACAGAAATCCTTCTATAAAATGTATTGTTTAGAATTTATTTTTATAATTAATAAATGGTTTTGACAGCAACACTGTTTTGTTTTGTCTGTAACATTTCTAGTAAAGTTGACACTTTGTGAATTTGTGCACAATATTGTATGCTCATAAGGCTGCTCTGGCATTACAGCACACTAAAACAAATATTCAAATATTCAGTAAACCTGGGCAAATGAAAGTTTGTGAGCACATACAGTAGACAGCAGGTGGCAGTATGTGCCCAAAAACCCAGCTGCCCCAAAATACACATACAATCCTTAATGTTTTGAATAGGATATGTATTTAGTGCTTGTAAAAGCATTAGTAATAATTAATCAAATGTATCCTCTTAAGTAAGCAGAGTGTTGAAATTATGTTGTCAAGACAGCTGCATTTGTCTTGTCTGATGAACGTTTTTGGATCGGTCATCCCTTGCTCAGGTGGAAGGCCAACATTCAACAGGTCATCATTATTTGATTGTGATATACTTAGGGTTTTGGTACCCTAGCTAGGGTGTGCGTAATTAGAAGTTGTTGTTTTTTTCAACATGAGGCAGATCTAAACTACAGGTTCAATGGCCAAATTTGAATGCTATAAATGTAAAAATTCTCTGTGCTATCTTTTTTTTATTTAGATGTAAAATTGCATTTCTGTCAAATCTCACTCGTAACAGAAATTCTCTTACTTGAAGTCTGGTCACAATCTTTTAGTGACTTCAGAGTTACAGACTCGTTCTATAATCTACTGTTGTCATTAGTGGCCTCTGAAACACGGCTTGTTTAATTTACATTGTTGCTTTTGGTAGGCACTTTTATCCAAAGCAGCTTTCACTTAATGCATTGCTGAAGTCAACATTTTTGTAAACAGCCATGCAGTCATGTTATTTATATTCTCGTGAATGTGTTCTGCAAAGCCACTTGGTCATATTTTTAACTCTAATTTCATTTCCTCTGTTTTATTTCATTACTATTGCCCATTGGGGTTTGTAAAACAGTGAATCTCCATTTAAAGTTTCTGCAATAGTAATTTGTCATTGCCAATGTCAAAAAGGGCATATACTGTAGGATGGCAAGTCAGCAGCCTTAAAACTTCAGCTTTTCTATCTTTCTCCCATATGTCATATAACTGTTTGGCTGAGACTGAACATGACCTGCAGGGTGACAGGTCCAAACTGGTGAGCTGTTGTCAGCAGTTTCATATAAAAACATATCCTACATCCTTTTTTTTATGAAAAAGGAACTTGTGTTCCTTTTTCATAAAAACAAGGATGAGCATGTAAAAATACTCTTCACTGAATGATTTGTAAGGCATTTGTACAATCCTTATCCCTTAATAAACCCGACAGGATAAATAAGGACCCCGGGCATGAAATGGAGCTTGTGCCGAGGCTGTGATGCTGTGAAGATCTCACACTACACACAGTATGAGAATAGTCTTGCATGTCAAGTGTCAAAGAAGATTCTGTGGTTCAGAACTTGGCACATTTTCCTTTAGAAAGGAAAAGTATACATTTGTCCATTTGTTGTGAGTAATGTGTAATCTATAGAGTTAGATTTTTTTTTTAATATTACCATATTTCAAAGGTTGTGGTATTTATGAAACCTATAGGAACAATTGGAATATTAGAATATTTTGAATTAGTTTACTCCAAGTCTAATTTTAAATAATCGGGGTTTTTTTTGCTCAGTTTGGAGTGAGAAAGTATATATGTGACCCTGGACCACAAAACCAGTCATAAGGGTCAATTTTTTGAAATTGAATAAATAAGCTTTCCATTGATGTATGGTTTTTTTATGATAGGACAATATTTGGCCGAGATACAACTATTGGAATATCTGGAATCTGAGGGTGCAAAAAAATCAATGTCTGAATCAATGTCAAATCAATCAAAAATTAAGTTTTAATATATTTACAGTAGGAAATTTAGAA
>NW_015505801.1:512752-571340 GCF_001515645.1 Sinocyclocheilus grahami | reverse complement strand
GGGGTAGAAATAACACACTTTATAATTACTAGAATAATTTTATGAGATTAATGTTTTAATAAAACATTTTGAATTTGAATGAAATGGTGGGGGACAAATAAATAATGTTTTTAATTATGAAACTAAAACCCCTGTCACTAGCAAGTCACAGTCTTAATGAATGAGTCAAAAATAACACTCTTCTTCCTCGTCTGATATTGCACCAAATGTATAAAAAAGCAAGAACTTATACAGACAGATGTCATGTCAGTGGCACTGCATGAGAAACTGGACATGTGTTGTGAGAGGGCCCATCTGTTTGTCCCAAATTGTTAAAAATATTAACCATTGTAATATGATTTATTAATGAGGAGTTTTTAAACAGTACTCTAGGGCTCTGTTTGTACTAATGTAGTAGGGCTATGTCATAACCTTTGTCTATCAGGAAACAGATGTGTACTCTAAATGCAGTGGCCAAGTTGATTTGTGCTGATATAAGAATTCTTGTTCCCATCAAAATGCACAGCATAGTGTTATTTGTATTAACTTGTTATTGGCAGATTGAGCTAACACATGATCATAATTTTTGTCCATTTTAAGGCTTTTAGTTATAAACATGGAACATCTCACATACTGTATAGGGTAAAATATGGGAAGATTCCCCCTTAAGAACAAGAAAATTGACTTTTAAATTGTAACATATTTAGATATAAGTTTAGCATGTGCAGGATGATGATTCATTAGCCAATGTGTTATTATAGAAAATGAATAAAAACATTTGCTTATTTAGTTGTTATAGCACAAAATGTAAAATATGAAAAAGAGGGGTAAAATGGCCCCTTACTGTCCACAAATCCCTCATTAACCTCAAAACTCTTTCGACTGACTAAATCTCACAAATGTTGATATTCAGATGAAATGACAAAATTAAAAATAGTGTAGCCATTCATCAAAACTGCTAAGATGTAATTGCCATATATAGTCAGGAGAAATATATTATCAGTTAGTTTGGAGTAGTTAGTTTTTAGTGGGTGAATACTTCATGAATATATTTGATTGTTTTGGCCATCAGATTTTGTAATTAATATAATTGTATACATTAATCATTTTTAAAACACATGTGACATTTCACAAAATTTAGAAAGACAGAATTCACAATAAAAAAAAAATAAATAAAATAAAAAAAAAACACTGCCACCGTTATTCAGTTTTGGTATGCTTGTTCTGTCCATTGGAATAGTCAGTTGATCATCAAGGATCACCCCAAGATTCCTGGCCGAACTTGATGGAGTATTGTTGATGAGATGCTGTACTGATGGGGTGGCTGGGAAGATGAGAAGTTCTGTTGGTTTGGTTCATGGCTTTTAACTCTTTAACAAACACTATTTTTAAAATCCCTATGGGAAAATGAATGGGAAAGATGCTTTCGGATCCCAGGTCACTGAAAAAGTGAGTGGTCACTGTTGCACTCTGTTATTATATATTTAAATATTTTAAATATGCCAGTTACATAGCAAGAAACTTTGATCATATTTCACACAAGACTGATTCAAAAAAATTACGATAACACAGCTGTGGTTTGTTCTTTCATAATTCTGTGTAAAAACTCCATCTGAATGTTTTCAAGGTGTATTTTCATGTGCGTTTGTGTTTGTTATCAGGTATTTCCACCAGAGCAGCCTTTGTGGGGTGACCGTGTTTACCACGGTGAGTTCCGGGTTCAGTTCTGGCAGAACGGGCGCTGGATAGAGGTACGGGTGGATGACCAACTGCCCTGTATCAATGACACTCTCTGCTTTTCACGATGCCAGAGCCCTAGGGCATTCTGGGTAGCACTTTTGGAGAAAGCTTATGCCAAGTAAGTGCTATAACTTGAATGAAGATTTTGGTGGATTATTCAATGTAACTGTAATGTGTGAACTAAAAGCAAAACCTAATAATTGAGAAGTTGTTAATTGTTCTTCATGCTAGGTTACATGGTTCGTACGAGCTTTTGTGGGCGGGGCAAGTATGTGAGGCAGTTGTGGACTTGAGTGGAACCATAGCAGTACGATGGAATCTAAAAGGGGCGGAGTCTCCACAACAGCCCAACGACTCCCAGACTCAACACACACCTAATGGGATGAGACTATCTGAACTCTCACTGGAGCTGAAGGAGCGATGTGCCATCGGCTGCTGTGTCCACAGCGCCCCCACAGGTGAAAGAAGAAAGCAACCACTGACTTTTTTCTCCTCTCCAAACAGAGTTTAAAGGGGTCATATGATGCGATTTCAATTTTTCCTGTCTTCTTGCAGTGTTACAAGCTCTTGGTGCATAAAGAAGATCTGTAAAGTTCCAAAGACTAAAGTCTCAAATCCAAAGAGATATTCTTTATAAAAGTTAAGAGTCAGCCACACCTACCTAAAACGGCTTGTTCTAACACGCCCCCACATACCTACGTCGCTCTGTGGGAAGATTTGCATAACGCCGCCCAAATGTTCACGCAAAAAAAGAAGGCGTAACTTTTATTCTCGCTGTAGTATTGTTGCCGCTGCCGCCATGTCCTGAAGACGCTGTGTGCTCACGCTAAGCCGGGGCTTCCGCTCACGCTAGGCAGCTGTGTTTTTGTTGTGAAAGCAAAACTACTTTGTTTGGTCTTCCAAAAGAGGACACGACTAGAAATCAGTGGTTAAGTTGTATTTACAACACTGTTCCAAAACAGTTTAACCCAAATATTCAGATGTGTGCAGCACATTTTATGGAGGACCGTTTACTGATCCTGGGAGAGTAACGTTCTGACTCACGTAAGTACATTTTCATTTAAAGGATTTGCCACTGATGATTCAAATGTGAGTTTTGGACAGTGTAGAGTAGCACTTGTTTGTCATTTCCCTGATCACAAATGCAGACAGGGTTTTATGTTTACGTAAAAAGACAGTATAAGTCATTATAATCAGTAATTATGTCCCCACTGGATGCAACAAATGCCTCGTTTATAATGGGTTTTAATGTTTTTGTCTTGTCGCTCCGGCCGGACACGGCATCAACAGTATGGTGAGGGGCGTAACATTTCCGTCACACGCTTGAGGTATTCAGCCAATCACAACGCACTGGATAGCTGGCCAGTCACAGCACACTTCGCTTTTTCAGACCGATGAGCTTTGTAAAAATTGACGCGTTTCAAAAAGGCGGGGCATAGAGGAGAAACAATAATGTACAGTATGTGGAAAATAATGTTTTTTTTTTTTTTTTACTTTAAACCGCATAAACACATTTCATTACACCAAATACACAAAATAATGTTCTTTTTAGCAGCATCATATGACCCCTTTAAAGCTGAATTAAATGAACTTTCCATCATTGACACAGTTATTACATGAATACATCAACTAAAACGGAACCAAATTAAGTATTAATAATATACTATTATAGTACTTATTAATATTTTGAATTGTATTTTATGTTTATATTTATCAGTTTTCATTTTAATGATAGTTTAAGTTAATTTTGTTGTGTGTTTTTATTAGTTTTTTATATTTCTGTTTTTTTTTTACCTCAGTTTTTTTTTTTTTTTAGTACTTCAGCTTACTTTATTTAGAAACGTTTATAATTTTGTTTAGTTTGTTTTTTGTATTTTATTTTATTTCAGTTAACATTTATTTTATTGCAATGATTTTTAATAGTTTTAGTTAACAATAGCAACACTATTTGGGAATGATTATAGACTACAGCAACAATAGTTACAATAGTTTACAGATTTTATAATGTCCCACATTTACTCCTTAAATTTGTTGCTGGCAAATCTGCAGTTTTCAGAAAATCTTTCACAAAATACCATAGGAAGGATTTAATAATAGTACTGTAATAGTTCTAGTAATGGGTTCGTTGCAGGAATCCCAGAGCTTGGTCAGTTCCACGCCATGAGTGTGATGGAGTGGACAAATGTGACAACCACTACAGGTGAACAAGTGGAGCTGATCAGGATACGAAACCCCTGGGGCAGGAGGAGCTGGACCGGCGTCTGGAGAGAGAGGTATGGAGGGAAAAAATTGCTGAATCATCACATGCCGGACCATTTTTTGGTTTGTTTTGTGTGTTAAGTACCTTATATTCTATATATGTATTATATATACAATTTGTTATTTTAATTGTGAATTTTTCATATCTGTGTATAATGATTTGAACATGTCTAACAATATATAATAAGGTTTAATTAGTAACTGCAATGCTGTGTCTAGCCGCCTATCTCTGACGAAGCACTGAAAGTCATTCATTTGCATATGAAGAATTTTTGGATCCTATTTGAGCTTGGGATACGTTGAACTTTTTATGTTTTGCAGTTAGACTGAATGCAACACCAGACCGGATGTGACATATTCAAATCAAAACTGTTATATTATTGAAGAACAAAGTGAGAAATACCAATATTGTTCCACTAAAATGTGATTCTTTAAACACTATTTCTGTAAAATGAGTGGTTATAATTATTTCAGACATAATTATTAATATTATAATTCTTAAATAATTATTTACATTCATTGTCCCTAGAAAACCTACTATGATTTTCTTTCAAATATATTGGTGGTCATTTATTTTGTGTGGATATCATTATTCATTCATTTTACCGTGATGAATAAGTGGAGGGGCAGTTGTTGGACTGGCACTAGGGGCAAAACGTGACAATCATATGCAAATGTTGGTGATAGTGTAAATGCAGCTTTCGTCTGACTGGTTTTGTCTGTCTCTCTGTACAGTGGAACAGGTTGGGCTTCTCTGGAGCCCTCCTGTTCCCAGGCTCTACTGGGCCGCACGGCAGAGGGGGAATTCTGGATGGACGAGACAGAATTCCAGCAGGAATTTGATGAGGTTACAGTAGGCTATCCCCTCAGTGATGCAGGACACCTCCAAAGCATCTACACAGGTATTGTCTATAAATTGTACAGTTGTTTAAATAATTAAAAATGTATAATTTTTTTTATTTGAAATAAATTTATACTCGTATTCATTTACATTGTTTTTTACATTTCAATGCAAGAAATAAAACTAAAATGTTATAACAAAAACATAAATAAGATTAAGAATTAAGAATTTTTTTTTATTCCTCTTGTGAAATGGCATGATGGACCAAATCAAAGGTCATCACAGCGCAACTTTGGCCCGTGGGTCCTAGTTTGGGAATCTTTGGTCTATGCGTTCTTGAGAGCATTTGCATGACCAGTGCCTTGCTGTCTTATATAAATTATATATCTACAAATTGTTTGAATATCTAGTGAATCATTTGCACGTTTAATAATAAAAATTATAATAAATGTAGATATTTGTTTCATATTTATATTAATTTGTGATTTCCCTTCATGTAGGAAGCTATCTAACCCACAGCCACCAAATTGGAGGTCGCTGGGCCAAAGGTCACACTGCAGGCGGTTGCCGTAACAATAACACTTTTAGTATCAACCCTAAGTTCTGGTTAAAAGTGTGTGAGAGAGGGGAAGTGTTGCTGTCATTGCTGCAGTACAGACATCCTGAACCACAAGCAGAGGGCGGCACTCAGCAGCACTCACACCTCCAGGCCATTGCACTGCATGTGTGGAAGGTTAGAGAATCACTAAATAATCATTTCTGAGTGATTGAAAATGTTTCATTATGTAATGTTATGTATAATATGTTATAGGTGGAGAAGAAACACTTTAACCTGATGCGGACGCTGAACAATCCACCGCTTGTGTCGCACACGCATGCGTACAATCGGGAAGTGGTAGTGCACACTCACCTGAATCCTGGTTTTTATCTGTTGGTGCCTAGTACCTTCCTGCAGGGAGCGGAGGGCCGGTTCCTTCTGAGAGTTCATTCTTCCTGCTCTACCTCTCTCAGGTGACTGCACTAAGACAAACGTAACTGTATTGAACTTTTTGTGCGGGTCAAAAGTTTGGGTTTGGCCGTATTTTATTTTGTATGTTTTTGAAAGAATGCTCACCAAGACTGCATTTATGTTGTCAAAAATACAGCATAAACAGTAATATTATAAAATATTATTACACTTTAAAATAAGTGTTTTCTATTTGAATATATTTTAAAATGTAATTTTTTTCCTGTGATGTCAAAGCTGAATTTTCAGCATCATTACTCCAGTCTTCAGTGTCAAATGATCCTTCAGAAATCATTCTAATATGCAGATTTGCTGCTCAAGGAACATTTCTTATTATTATGAATGTAGAAAACAGTTGTGCTGTTTAATATTTTTGTGGAAACTGTTATGATCAATTTAATGCATCCTTGCTGAATAAAGTATAAAATATTCTTACTAACCCCAAAGTTTTGAACTGCAGTGTATATATGTAATAATGACACTAATTATTAGTGATCATATACACACTGCATCTAAATATGCAATATGATATGATAAAGCCATATCATTGGTCCAAATCGTCTGTATTTTTCTCCAGTGTGATGAAATCCCCTCCTCCTCTTCAGCACTGTTCAGCGGGCGAGTGGGAAACCATCATCTCTCATGGCTGTTGGTCCGTTGGTTCTACTGCAGGAGGAAGTCGCAACTTCACCACACATGGACTCAACCCCCGTATACCCTTTACTGTGACCTATGACCCTGGAGGTAACAACGTAAAGGTCACATTATGCCAAAACAGGCCTGAAAATTCCCTCCATGCCATCGGCTTTCATATTTATAAGGTCAGAATTGATACATACCTCATTTATAATCCGTTTTGAGGCATCTAAATGACTAACCTGCTGAAAAGCTGTGCTTATTGTGCCAAAAGTGTCCAGTTCTAGTCATAATTGTTCTGGTAACAGTATTAGTTATAGTAGGTGTCGGTGTCTAACATTCAGTAGTGGATCTCTTTTGGTATTTGGTATGTGTGTGTCTCCAGGTACCTGATGGTGACTCTCTTTTAAGCCCTGGTGCAATGTCTCCGGTGGTTAGCTGTGTACCTCATGCCCACTCCCAGGAGGTCAGTGTGTTTTGCCGTCTACAGCCAGGCAAGTACATCATAATTCCCTCCACCTACCAGCCAGAACTCAGCGCCCACTTCACGCTCACTTTTACATGCAGGATAAATCGGTAAGCACTCCACCTACACACTATTACAAGGAAAATCTGGAAATATCTGTGAAAATTTTGATTAAAGTCATAGACATTAATAAAATCTTACATATGTGTCTACATTAGTGGTCGATATTTGTCATTTTTCAAATATATTGGCATCGGCCGATAAGTTTTTCTGTTTGGCCGATGTGTTCGAGGCTGGACTTTTATTTTGACGATGCACACAGCGCTGACATTCTCCCTCTTCATTGTTTGCTATCGCCCTTTAACAGTTCTGTTTGATGATACGGATAGAAGTCGGTCTAATAATCAGATAGAACTGTTAAACAAAGGAATTAAAATGTATACAATAAAGTATTATAACGATTGCTTTTATATTATTAGTAATAGAATAACATTTAATAAACATTTAGTTTCACAAACCTTGCAGACTTGGTCAAATCCAGTTGTGAGATGTTATGAATTTGTATCCTGCATGATCGCATGTACTCTTTAAATTCATGATTTCAAACTATTTTCCACTTTATTCATTTGCCCACTGTCATACTCATGTCATTTTCACTGTGTGCTTGTATGTAAAATGAGTGTTACCTTGTTTTAATTTGAAAAAATATGATTCCCAATGCACACAAACATCCCCTGTTGGTTACAGTGTTTATTTCCTTTTTATTTATATATATATATATATATATATTTTTTTTTTTAATTCTTTATTTGTGAAAAATGTTCTAATAGGATTATAGAATCAAGAAGTTGTCATCTGAACTACAAGTATGTTTATTTGAAATTCAAATTTCTTAAATATTAATTAAAATAAATACAAATTATATATATATATATGTACACACACACATACATACATATATCAGCTTTATATCGGCCATCGGCCACCCTGCTCTCTAAGATATCGACATCGGCTGTCAAAAAACCAATATCGGTCAAACACTGGTAGACATTCTTCAAAAAATTGTTACATACTGTAATTAGACATACTTTAATTAGAATTTAACTGGTCAATGCACTGTGAAAAAACAAATCCTAGATAAAAAAAAAACAGGTAAAATGTAGTTTCTTGTTAAGAAATTGTTGCTAGTTGACATTGGCCTTAAATCTTTGGCTCTAATATAGTGAAGTACTAATGTTGTCAACCTCCTCAGGAAAGCAATGCAGAGTCAAGAGCTTCTGGGCCATGCCGTTCAGGAGGTAATGATCGTTCACCTCATTTTAAGGAGTAGTTCACCCAAAATCAAATCCTGTCATGATTCACTCAACCTCATGTTGTTTCAAACCTATACGGCTTTTTTTCTTCTGTGGAGCATCGAAGATATTTTGAAGAATATTGGTAACCAAACAGTTTCAGTTCCCATTGACTTCCATTGTATCATTTTGAAAAATAAATTTAAGCTGATATCTAGTTCAAATTTAGTGTATTTTTATATGTTATTAATTATGATGAATTATATTAATATACATTTACATATATTTTCCTAGCCTACTAAATATTATTTGCTTGTACCATTTCTGTAATTGACAGTTCTGTTTTTGTTTTACTTCCACTGCTCTCCACTGTAAGATGTAAGATTTGTCTTTCTCTTTCCTCTCACAGGTCTCCTGTATCTCTGTGATGAGACGATAGGAAGTGGATCATGTGAGTCTTGAAAGTCTTGAGATGAAAGTCTTGCCCTCCATCCTCAGGACAGGAGTCTCATGGTGTGTAGTATGTGGCTCTGCACAGCCTCATCCACCCTAATGGGAGCCATCGGTGCAATTCACTTACCACAAACAGCTACCAAAATTCACCAGCGGTGGATAAATCATAGTATACCATAGTATAACAGGACCACTGTCCTGTTGAGGCAAGTTGGAGCTAAACTCTGCAGGACACCGGCCCTCCAGGACCGAGTTTGGAGACCCCTGGTATAAACTGTTTAGGGATTTGTCACAACGGTTGCCTAGTCTTTCAACAACCGCCCTCTAAGAAACATGTTACATACTGTACTATAAATGTGTACTGATGCCAGACTTATTTATTATGAATTATTTATTATGAATGATTTTTGTCCAAGTTGCAAAAAAGGCGAAAATAATCAACTAAAAAGCATTTTTAAGTATCTCATTTACTAGAATATCGAAAACAGGCATTACCACGTAGTTAGGCATTACCACTTTTATATTCACACAGATTTATACTACCATCATGATATGTAAATTTCAGTGAAAGACTGAGCAGAAGAAAAAAAGTTTCCAATATCGAGAGAAAAAGAAAACAAGGATGCAGAAGAATAAAGATGGGGGTATTACTGGGCAAAAGAAGGGCAGACAGTGATTGAATAAGTGGGAGGGTCAGCGGCTCTACTAAAGCCTCCAGCTCTCTCTGAAGTGTGCCGCAGAGTTGGAGCCCCTCACGCAGTCGCTGCCCCGTCGGCCCCTCTGTGAGTGCTAATAGCCTGTGTGTGAGGATCCGCAGGCCTGTTAGTGCCGCACTAGTGACGAACTTGTAGCGTCACTGTCCACCCTGATCCAGTGCCTGGTGCCGCCACACAATGACTCGTTATGTGAAGCAATTACACTGCTGTGACCCTTTCCTCCTCATGTGCGTGTCTGTTATATGTACAGCAATATTCATTAAATTATTTTGAATTTTAAAACTTGAATCCTACTTTGTTTGAATACAAAACTTTTTTAATAAGATATAAAAACTCTTTTTTTTTTTCGTATTCATTTTTATTTAAAAAGAACATTTTACATCTGTTCAGCAATGACTAAGCTTACCCAACATTACTTGACCCCATTAAATTATTAATAATTTAATAAAATGACATCAGTGCTGTAATTTATTTTATTAAATCATTACCTTTTATTTTCAGAAACAACTTTTAATGTATATAATTATATGTTTGTATCTATGAGTGTGTGTGTACAGTATATATACACAGTATATCAGAGGTGTAAAGAGTACCTAAAAACCATACTTGAGTAAAAGTACAGATACCTTACAGTGAAAATTACTCCACTACACGTTACAAGTCACCAATTCCAAAACAACTTGAGTAAAAGTCTTAGAGTATCTGATTTTAACAGTACTTAAGTATTTTACTTATACTAAATATAGGCTCAAAGAAGCACAAGTCAAAGAGACATGCCAGTGATAAACTGTAACGTTGTGGAGAAGCTGCAGGCAAGGATCTATGTGCAGGTATTTCATGGAAAAACTAGAACAAACAATAAACTAAAAACCAAAGGGAATAAAGAACAGAGTGACTGACAAACAGACAACCATTACATTCAACAACTCACAAGGAACTAAAGAAAAACTAGGGCTATATATACACACAGGGGAATAACAAGCTTAACAAGATAAGACACACCTGGGGAGACTAATCAAGGGGAACCAATGAACACACGGACTACAAACTGACTACAAACACCATGGGAGACAGGAAGTGACATAAAAGTCCAGGGCAAGGCACAGAGAGCATGAAACAAAAACAAGAAAGAGTTGATTTGTGAGGAGAGCAATCCCATTTATTTTCTAAAACCACAATAAAACTGAACACCTCAAAATTGCAACAAAAAAAAAGGTCTCTTCAGTATAATGGATAAATAAAATAATGTTAAGTACAACTAAAAAGCCGAAGCCTTCTTGCAGTGGATGTGCTGGTTTGGGCCTCATTGCCGGCTGCAGTCATGTCCTCATCTCATATATAAAACACCTCTGATTCACAAATACTTGCTAAGGAACTCGCATTCACATAAAGTAGCCTTGTTGACAAGTTTGGGTGAGTAAGGGCAAAACGCAGAAGATGCAGTACTTTCAGTGACCTGTAGCAGGCAATATCACGTCTTTTGTAGCAGAAATAAACTGCTGCAGAAAAAGCTAGGTCCATGCAAAATGTAGTGTATAACTGCAACACTCATTTCAAATGTAGTGGAGTAAAGAGTACAGATACTCATTCAAAAATGTAGTGAAGTAAAGAGTAAAAGTTGCTAATATCTTTGATACTCAGTACAACTACAAAGTACCCGAAAAGATACTCAAGTACAGTAACTAATTACATTTACTCCAATACTTTACACCGCTGCAGTATATATATATATATATATATAAAATATATAATTTTAGTGAAATTTAGTAAAATGAAGTAAAAAGTTTAAATATTTAGTAAAAAGTTTAAATATGAAAAACTTGTGAAATTTGACATTACTTGACCCAATTAAATTCTTAATAATTTAATTAAATTCATAATTTATTTATTTAGTATTATTAAAGGAATTCAGTTGTAATTTACTTTATTAAATAATTTCCTTCTATTTCTAGGAACTGTATGTATGTATGAATGTGTGTTTATACATTAGCTATTCAACACAACATGTTTATTAGACTAGGATAAGGTAACAGTTTCTCCCACTTTTGTATACTCTGCAAAACTACAAATATTCAGTGTACAGCGTGCGCGTCACCCACCACGGACGATGCGCGCGGCCGTTGCTGCGGAATCGACGGGGCTGCCGTCGGCGCGAGAGCGAGAGCGAGAGCGGATACAGACACTCACCTAGAAAATAATGAACAACAAATTTGACGCGTGAGTAATCAAAGCGAGGCTGCACGTTGGCAGGGATTAGTCGTGCGTAAATGCAAATGCATGCGTTTCAAGCGTCTCTTTAACTCAGAGAGACCGGGAAAGAGAGAAGGGGGGGAAAGAGGTGTGTCTAGAAGCTTTGGCATGGGATGGGAGGTCACCATGTTTTAGTTGCATGATTGGACTCCACTAAGATTTTGTGATGGATTGTGTTTTAATGCATGCGGAGAATGCAGCATGCAAATAACCACTTCTAGTCCCAGATCTGCATGCTCAGGGCCTCCAGGCCGAGGACGGATCACCGGGTTACGCGTGTGTGTGAGCAGCGGGGGCAGGTGCTCTGCGACCCCGGCTCAAACTCTTCTCTGCAGCCAGCTGGAATGGCATGAGGCGGTGTGGGCTGGCTGGAAACACGCGAGGGGTTGTGCACAAGCGAAACACGCTATACTTTACATGGCACGTGAAAACGAAACTACTATATATTCATCTGTTACATAAGCAGCGTACTTTATTATGTTTGCAAACTTCTCATGCGCAGCCACTGACCATTATAAGCGCAGGGTCAAATAAAGTTGTGCAGTCTGTCTCTGCAAACTCAACACAGAGCCTCTGTCCTTTCGCTAATAAAGTCGAGTTTGATAATATAATATCCTTTATAACAATCCTCAGAAATGTAATTACCGTTACAAAATGTACCATGGTACTATGATTTTTGGTATCGGATAGTTAATAACATGGTACTGAAAAAAAAGTGTACATTGTAAAGCCACTTGTATGACTTAATTTAATATGTTGAACATATGTTGGCATATCTTAAGTTTTTAGCAGCCATTACTCGGTCTTCAGTTAAGCAGCAAGAACTGTTTTTAAAATCATAAAAACATTTATGTTGCTTTCTTGAGCATCAAATCAGCATAGAATGATTTCTGAAGGAGCATGTGACACTGAAGACTGGAGTAATGATGCTGAAAATTCAGCTTTGCCATCACAGGAATGAATTATAACATTTTAAAACATATTCAAACAGAAAACTTGTTTTTTTATTGTATTAATATTTGACAATATTGTGGTTATTACTATATTTTCGGTCAAATATATGCAGTCTTGGTGAGCAGAAGAGACTTATTTTAAATATAAATGATCACACAATCACACGCATTTTAGAGTTTTCAGATTTTTGGAACCACTGCAATTATTATTGCCCTGATTGAAGCCACAGTGACTAAAATAATAACATAGTGTGGGTGAGTGGAATTGACCGTTTTCTCTCTCTTTAAGCCTGAAAGATGATGACAGTGGAGATCAAGACCAGGACAACTGCTCACCGAAAGACGGGGAGAAAGAAAAAAATGACGAAGAAGAGAAGGACTCGAACACTACCAAGAGAAAGGTACAGATAGATAGATAGATAGGTCAATGCTTTGGCTATGCTGTATAATTCATGCCAATAAAGCTCACTTGAATTGATAGACAGAAAGAAATCCTATGTAGATTATAATAGATTGTTCTATATAACTATGAGCTGCTTTACTTGTGCAGGCGGTGGTCCCAGGGGCTGGTGAGCACCCTCTTCAGTACAACTACTCGTTCTGGTATTCTCGTCGCACACCAGGACGGCCAGCCAGCACACAGAGCTACGAACAGAACATTAAACCGATCGGGAGCTTTGCTTCGGTAACCTACAGACACACAAACTCACATTGACATATTTATTCAGACTCACGTACTGAAGATTCAAACACAGGCACAGTGGGGGATGAAGCTTGACTGCCTTACTGAACTTTGACAGTTCAACAGCTGCCCTGTGTTTGTAGGTGGAGCAGTTCTGGCGTTTTTATAGTCACATGATCCGACCGGGTGATCTGACTGGTCACAGCGATTTCCACCTGTTTAAGGAAGGAGTCAAACCCATGTGGGAGGTGAGATTTGTAGAACACATGTACTGTATGAATGCTTCTTTTCGCATGACAGAAAATAGAATTCGGATTGTATTATTTAGGATGATGCTAATAAGAGTGGAGGGAAATGGATCATACGGCTTCGTAAAGGCCTGGCGTCACGCTGCTGGGAGAATTTAATCTTGGCCATGCTGGGTGAGCAGTTCATGGTGGGCGAGGAGATCTGTGGGGCCGTTGTGTCCGTTCGCTTCCAGGTACTGCAATATTCATGCAATATAGTTTGTATATTGTATAGCATGCAAATAAAACCTACTATATTTGCTAAATATTATTTTTATAAAATAGCATACAGTGTAGTTTGCGGTAAGCAGTATGGCAGTTGTTTAATTAGAACATAGACAGCATTTTGCACATTCTGTGTTCATGAGTGGAGCTGTTATATTGTAAGTAATAGTTTTTTCTGTATAGTCATAAATATTTGTGCTTTTGTTTGAAGGAGGATATCATTTCTATCTGGAATAAGACAGCCAGTGATCAGGCCACCACTGCTCGCATTAGAGACACCTTACGCAGAGTTCTCAACCTGCCTCCTAATACCATTATGGAGTATAAAACACACACCGATAGCATCAAGTGAGTTATACAATACACTCATATTTATGTGTATACAGTCAAACCAAAATTTATTCAGACACCTTCAACATTTCACACACAAGAACACATTTTTATAAATTTTACTGGTAGTCCACTGTATGAAGAATTTTTGGGTATAATATGTCACAGTTTACTTTATTTTGCTATCCTCACTTACATAAATGAACTATAGTGTCCTGCACCCACTAGTAAAAAAATATCAAAAATTATATCTGGTGGTAATTTTTGGTTTGACCGTATATACTACCATGCAAAATTGTAATTGAGTCAGTAAAAAATTACTACTTTTATTCAGCAAGGATGCATTAAATACTCAGAAGTGATGGTAAAGACTTTTAAAGGGGTCATATGATGTTGCTAAAAAGAACATAATTTTGTGTATTTGGTGTAAAGAAATGTTTATGTGGTTTAAGGTTAAAAAAAAAACATTATTTTCCACATACTGTACATTATTGTTGCTCCTCTATGCCCCACCTTTCTGAAACGCGCCGATTTTTACAAAGATCATCGTTCTGAAAAGCGAGGTGTGCTCTGATTGGCCAGCTATCTAGTGCGTTGTGATTGGCCGAATACCTCAAGCGTGTGACAGAAATGTTACGCCCCTACCATACTGTGATGCTGTGTCCCGGAGCGACGAGACAAAACCAATAAAACCCATTATAAACAAGGCATTTATTGCATCCAGTGGGGACATAATTACTGATTATAATGACTTATACTGTCTTTTTACGCGTTGCGTTGCATTGCATCATGCCGCGTAAACTCAGATTACTTGAGAATAGAATTGTGCATAAGTATATAGTTTTTCCTCCCTCATTCTTATTGTTTTTATTTGTAGTGTTGATATATTTGACAGTATTAATATATATATATATATATATATATGTGTGTGTGTGGGATCTTTCAGAGCTTGGGAGGATTTCCATGGTCTAGTGAACGCAAGCGGAGGCCGCTAGTTTTTCATCTGAAGAGTGTGAGACAGGTATAAACTCATGACTGACACGGAATCACTCACACTGGAGCTGCTCAGTTCTCTTTATGAGATATATATTAGATTAATTCCCAACATGTTCATCACTGGATAAAAGTACTACCTTTTTCTCCCCATCTAGATTATCAAGTTAATTTTACCACTGAAGAGGACGTTTCCGAGGAGTTTACTTGTTTTTAAAAGAAAAATGATCGGGACATCGGGAAAAGGGTCAGCATGACAAATTTGTTCTATTGAAGACTTACGGCTTCTGTTTTTATCATCTTCCAAACACCACATCACCTGTAAACTCTCACAGAAGAAGGAGGAACCAAATCATCAACATATGAACGAATGTTTTCCTGTCAGTCTTTGGGTCGAGCTCTCAGAGAGACACAGCGGGACCGCATAGTTCAGCCACTGTGACATGAACTAATGGCTGGGAACTGCCACCATTTTCCAAGAAGAAAAACAACAACATGCCCTTGTGTAGTACAGCCACATTAACTGAATTATCATCTGAATAACATAGTTTCATGAAGATGGCCTGAGAGGAAGACACGTTTCATTTAGGTCACATTATTTACCAATGAGGTTGCAGGTTGATGAGGATATTTTACTATAGTGCAGTATTTTAGCTACAGTGTTGAGTTGTTTTAAAACAGAACTGTTGTACAAAAAATAATTATATTTCTAAACGTATTTGGAGAGCTCTATAATGGCAAGTTTTTGTTTCTCCTGAGCTAAGAGAGTGTAAACCCAAAGGACAGTGCCCTATCAGGGATGGGTACCACGCTGCCTGATTCACTGTGCCTCCGGCAGATCACTGATTTTCAAGATCGCTCAACATCTTGGCACTCGGCTGGAGGAGACCACACTGGAGACGCGACTCCAGCACTTTATTCATAGGACTCCAAGCCCTGTTTTAGAAATCACTCGGATGTTATTCAGACATGCTAACTAACAAATACTGATCTGTTAATGGGGGCTGTGTATCAACACCTACTTTATACTGCCTGAAATTCAGTGCTGGACAGTTGTATTGGAGGTACATAAAAATAAGTGGAAAGGAAAGGTTTTTAATTATGATTGATCATAGCAATAAATGTTGATTATGCATCTGCTGCTAATTTTCAGCTGTGGTGTGGCTCTGATTTTTTGGAAGTATTTCCATCTAATATGATTTGAAGAACATGAGTTACTTGTACAGCCCTCTTAATGCTACCTGGACTTCACATCAACTGTAAAAAAAAATTACGGTAAAAAATACAGTAGCAACATTTTAGGTTTTAACTTAGATTTACAGTTAAATACCGTAATTTCATTAACTGATATAATGTTAATATACCAACATATTGAAGTACCGAAATTTTGTACCTTTGTAATACACTGATAACTCAATTGCAGATGGTGATGAGAAAGTCACATGATAAACCAAAGCCCATCACAAGCAGCTTTTAAACAATAACATATATAGAAGGTGCACAGTGTCATTCACACAAACGCTAAACACCATCACGGTAACACACATGAAACTGAAATAATGCAATAAACATTCACTTAACAACATTAGGTGTAACACACAACCCTAATATACAAAACTGATAAGAAAAAACTAAGAAGAAACATAGTTATTTCAACAAAACAAACTCAAATTTGAAATGTAACGCAGGGAATTCTGGGAATGTCAATTTACGGTTATTCACTGTAAATTATACAGTATTTTTCACTTCTAAAAACGGTATACTACCGAAAAATTTATGTCCAATACATGTAATGTCCAATACAGTTTTTCACCGTATATAGTAGGGGAATTTACCGTTAACCATTTAACAGGTTTTTACTGTAGCATTTTTACAGTCTTTTACCGTTAAATTCACGGTCATTTTTTACAGTGATGATTCTGACCTCAGAAAAATTTTCGGTTCAAACTAGGGAATAGAGTCCTCCTTAACTATAGAAATATGTATCTAGTAAATTTCCTTTAAGAAACAGAGCCTTAAATAGCCTAAATCAAAACATGAAGGGCTGAATAGGCCATATGAAAAGGTTTTAATGAAGTGATGACAGATTTAGTTTTAGAATTTTTATCAAATAAACTATAAAAATCTATCATTTTATTTAGTTTTTAATACTTTATTCATAATTTAACCTGTTTCTTGCCATGAAGATAGTTGTGATACTGTGGCTGGCATGTAAACAATTATAAACAAACAACATTTCAAGAATCTTTATTATATGCAGAAATAATATATGTTGATATGTAATATATATTTTTGTATTACAAAAGAGTGCATTGAACGTTTAACCCTGTAACCCTTACATTTATGGCTCATATGATTGCTCATATATCAATTTTATTCAGAGGCCTAAACTGCACAAAAAATATGCAATTTGGTGCAATTTCTGACGTTTATATGGCCAAAAAGTTAGATGAAACTAGCAGACTAATATTATTGAAAATATAAAAGTTATTCTTAGGAGTTATACTAAAAGGCCTTTCACTTGCTAAAAAAGTCTGAACTATCGATTAGATGAGAGAAGACATGCAGTAGATTTGTGTATCACAGGTTTTGACCTTGTTAGTAATTTAGAGGCCTAATTTTTGTATAAAATATGATATAGCTTTATAGGTTTAATAGTTCAATTTAGTGTGCAAATGTTCAGTTGTAGAGTGGCTTTGCATGAGGACTCATGATGTTCACAACAGCTCAAATGCAGTTAGCTCAGAAAAGCATCACCAATCCATGTTCCTTGTAGTTGTCATAGAAACATGATGCAGTGTTCCATCTTGTTACCATAGGTCTATATTGTTGGGTTCACACTTCACTTCAGAGCTGATGTTAGCAGGTGAAGCCGATGTCTTTCATGTCCTAGATAGAAGCTTTAGCATTTCCACTTAGCTCATCTAAAAAAACATATGATTCTGCAAACAGTAAGAGATAAACGATAAAGCGGTTAGGAATAAAATAGCTGCATCTGTGTGTGGTTGGCAACTTACCAGCAGGAAGGCAGCAGCTAGTAACAGCACTTTGGTGTTTAAATTCATTCCTTGAGGTACTGAGAGAGACGAGTCACGAGTATATGTGTATATTAATTTTACCATCCAATCCAAAATACTAATGATCCATGTTACATTCCTCATTATATCCAGGCCACCTTTATCATATGCGCCCAATACTGGAAACCACCTGATGCCCCCAATACATGAGAATAATTAGAACCGATTACAATTTAGAGCTGCTTGTAAAAGATGGGTGATAAAAAATGGCCTGCTGGAGGGTTTCTGACCTGCAGCTCCTGCTCAGAGAGGCAGCGTGTATTGCAACAGGAGCCCTGGATCCTCGCGGCTGATATGCCCTCGGAGTCACAGACCTCAAAATACGGCGTGAACATGCTCCACCTGATAATAAACCTCAGGGCTTAATGCAGTGAATTTGGTTTTAGAAGATCACATAAGAAGGGTTTTTTCTGAGCCTAGTGAATGTTTATTTGTGTGTGACTGATATTATTTTAGCTTGGTATGACCTGATGCTGAAAGGCTCGGTGTGTGACAACAAACAAACATGGCATGGTCTTTGTTCATGGCTGTCCTGAGAAGGAGGTCATGTTGATGGTTTCATCTCAGAAAGTTCACCACATCTCTCCCTATTCAGTTTGAGAGAGGTTACTGGAGGGGTTTTTGTTGGGTGCAGTTAGATACACAATGGTGACCTTATCTGATAGAATAGTTGGCATCATGATGAAACATGATGTGGATGGTTCTGTCTGCATAATAGGTTTACAGTACAGGAGAGTACATCATCCATTACACAAGAGTTAGAATTAATTTGATTGGACCAGAGCAATTATACAGTAGTTAACTCAAATTAAAACCAATAAATAAAACCAATGAAATTAAAACCATAATTCAAAATATTAATAAAAACATATAGTATAGTACTCAATGCTACTAAAATAACACTGGGACGTTTGCATCTGTATATTCAAGTGCCCTAAAAATCAAAAACCACTGTTAGTTGTTTTACATGTCAATCAGATGGCTTTTTCCTGTCTAAGTGGCTGATTCTTGCAGTGTGGATTAATATTCTTGCTGCATGAGAGTGAGATCTGGTTTGCTGTTGATCTCTACCTTTGGTGAACTGTCCCAATAAGCTCTCTCTCTGGTGTGTAGACCCTTATTTCCATCAGGCAGCAGCCGAGCCAGCACATCTCCGCTCACAGGGGCCTCTCAAACAGGAAAACACACTCTGCATCTTTATCAAAGCCTTGTAGTGAACAGGATCGAGCTGGACCGCAGCATTGCATACACATGCATGAGCTCTCTAACAAAGACGGAACAAAAAACCAGTCTGAAAACCAGTCAGTATCTGGTGTGACCACCATTTGCCTCACCTACGAAAATAGTCTATTTTTAATACTACATTTTCATTTGGTTTTTTAATTTTTTTATTTTTAGAGATTTTCGTTGTTTGTATATTTATTTTATAAATGTTTTATTCACCTTGCAGTTCTGGTCTGGCAGTAATAAGAAGTCTTGTGATAGTTCTCAGAACAGACAGTTTTCCCAGTCTTTTACTGTCATTGTCTGTCTCTTTCCATCCATGTCCTCCATCCTCTCCTCTTGTCCTGCCTGTATGCCGGAGCACAGGAGTGAGGTCCTGCGTGTCTGCAGTAGGTCTAATCTGCCTGTGGAAAGCTCTGAAGAGCATGTCAATATGTTTCTCCTTTTCCAGACCAAAAGGAAGAGGCTGAGTGGTCACAGATGGGGAGGCCTGATTGGGAGAGAGAGAAAACACAGGAGGTCAAAACATGGCATATGAAAGCCAAAGTAAATATTTGTCAAATGTCATTGAAAATCAGTGTGAACGGCCATGTGCAGCCCATTTGATTTCTATAACATAATGTATTTTCACATAAAACAGGATATTCAATTTGAAGAAAGTAGAGGAGAGTGAGTTTACTAAAACAATGCTTAAAATGACCACTTTGTATAAAAGAGAAAAAAATAAATGTAAATGTAATATAATGGTTAAATTGGCAAAGACTAATTTTTATACACTATAAAACCAGTGTAAATAAGATCCATTTTGATTTGAATAAAAGTTTTTAAAAAATAATTTCTCTTTGCAAAACGTTTTTCATAACTGCAATCTTTTCATATATTATATCCATAAAAATAATAATATAAAAACAATGCCTAAAATTAATAATAATTTAATTATTTAAAATTGTTTAATTGTATTTAAGAAGAGATTATTTACTTATTATTTTATACATTATTTACTATTACTTATTTTATTTAATAACATCATTTATATATTATTACATAGGCTAATTATTTAAAAGATATATTAATATTAAAATTAAGACTTTTACATTCCAAAAAATACCTAAATAAAATAAATAAACAAGGTCATTTTTGATTCTAATAAAAGTTTTTTTTTCTTTTTGCGAGAAAGCTTTTCTAGAAAACCATAAGCATAGCAACAAATGTAAGAAAAGCGGAAAAAACTGAAAGCCTTCTCTTTCATTCATTCCACTATAGATGCACTCTAGATTTAGTTTTTTAAAGCTTGTGATTAAGCTATAATTTGTTGTGTAACTATGCTTATTATGCATAATTTGTTGTGTAAAGACACTTTAAGACATTAATGAATACTAATTCAGCTGCTAAATAGACACATCAACAACATATCTTACCATTTCAGGTCCTGAGGCTTTAGGGGCTGCTGAGCAGGTGCAGTAGTGACGGGATAAGGGTTTCCTTTACTGAGAAGCTTCAAATACTGTGTTAGTAGTTGTAATGCTACTCCTACACCGAACACCCCCCTCCTGCACTGCTCTCTCCTTCCCGGATCTGGTCTTTGTCAGACAGAAAAGTACCAGTCAGCCGTGTAATTAAGATCCTGCTCAAGTTAGTGGGGGTAGAGGAGTGACATTACCTAACCTGAAACAATTAATATGATTTCATGCTGAAGACGCGTCATTTAGGTGTAGAAGTTTACTATTTTTATTTTCAGGAATGCATCTGTTGAATCACTACACAGAATTAAAGGTAATAAAGAAATTGACAAGCAATGACAAGCAAATAATATGATACTCATATCAACATCTCATTAAGTTTCAAATGACTTCGGATCCAACCAACTCTGAAAACCTGCAGCACTACTAAATTGAAATGCTGAGAGCTCCTTTGCCATAGCTTAGAACAATCTGACAGCTTTTTGTCTCCAGAGTATCATCAACAAAGTCCTCCAAACTTCTGCTGGAGTTTCTCTCAGTCTATCATTTGGTTTTAAACTTGCATTCAGCCTGTGATGTCTCCAGGTGGGATTTCAGGCAGGTATTTTTTGGGGTCTCCAGGGAAGGGCTGAGATGGGGCCTGGTTAAAATGTCCCATCAGGAAGATTCCGATGGTGCCCAATATAAACAGCAGCGCCATGACGATGAAGCACATCCTGTCAATCACCCTGGCAACCAGAAACCATTCTTCATTTTCCTGCAGAGCGAGAAGAAAGGATGACTGGAATTTAGACGTCAACACTAGTTTTTCTGGGATTGGAAAGTTTAACCCCAACACAAACATCCACTGTTCTTGTGCAAATAAGAGACACTTTCAGCCTCATGTTTGGAGAATTCTGGAACAGCCACTTACACTTTGAAAGTCATTTTGGTGCTTGGCACTTTCCGCAATGTGTTTACACGAAGACACACACTGCTGCACTTCTGGTGAAGCTGAAGCCAAACTGGATTCTAGATCCGGTGCTGTGTTCCCTCCCAGACCATTTTCTGAGGTCAGACCACAAAAGAGCAAATTAAAGGCCAGAAACCATAAAAAATAAAAAATAAAATAAAAAAAATCATTATTGAAAATGTTATTTAGTTGTATTTAACATTTGATTTATTAATTATATATATATTTAATATTATATAAAAATAAGTAAAAAAGTATTTTATAGATATATACAGTATATATATATATATATATATATATATATATAATACTAAATATAGAGTAAAAATATAGAGTAAAAAAACAGTAATATGTTGAAATATTATTGCAGTTTAAAGTAAAAAATACAGTTTTTCATTTTACTATATATATATATACACACATGTTTAGGATACAAAAGAAGAGCATTTATTTTAAATATTTACTTTAAAAACTTTTCTAACCCTATAAATGTATGTACTGTTATTTTAATCAATTTAATGCATCCTTTCTGAACAAAACATTTCTAAAAATGTAAACAAATCTTACCAACCCCAAACTTTTGAATAGTAGTGTATATAATTTGTTCATAATTGCTAACTCACGTATTTTCTCTAAAGTGTTCTTCAGCAGCCCCTTTCTCTTCTTCAGTCGACTGAACATCAGCTCTGAGCGTGCTGTTCTGAACATGTATTCATCAGCCTTTGCTATTAATCCCAAAGAGCTTCGTCTCCTGCGGCGAAGCGGAGTGCCGTTGCCTAGGGCAAACATTTTAAATTCCCCTTCCTCCTGCTCAGGTGTCCAGCGCTGCATTGTCATCCTCAGCAGTCGAGGAAGGATGTTCAGCAAGACCTGATTACCCCGAAAATGGAGGAAAAAGCGATTATAGCTTCATGTATAATAATAACTTTTTCATTCCTCATGGATTGGACAAAATGCATAAAGATAGTTTAGATGGTTAGATAGTTCTGTTGTACCTTTCTGATGGTGTTGCTCATGGGGTGGGTGTTTGGAGTTCGCAGAGAAACGTTCAACACCACCACACAGTTCATCACAGTTATTGTGGTCACCGACATCACAAACATCAGATACCTGCAAAGAACACAGATTTTTCTAGAAAATGTGTGCTAGTTTTATCTTATGTTGCACACAATGAATACAAGTTGATCAGAAACTGCTGAAAAGGAGTGATGAGTGAATAAAAGCGCAGACTCACTTTCCGATGAGAGGAACAGCTTGGGAAGTTTCTGGCACTTTCTTGGCAATAAGGAACAGGAAGACAGTCTGACCGAGCAGGATTGCAATGGTCATAGTACATTTCTGTCCTCCAGCTGTTATAAACAAACAAACAATCAATTCAACATACTGATCACAAACATGCTGATGAACTGAATGATGACGTCTCCTGATTTGTTAGGTTAAAGTCTTACTGTAAAAGTAATTAATTCACTTCATTTTGATTATCATGAAGCAAATGAGTTCATGTTTATCATGGATAAAGCCATCTGCTATTGTCCCGCTGGTCAATGGCTCTTGATGACATTACTAGCCACACTTCATGTTTAATTTCTTCACCAAAAAAAAAACCTTCTACATTTGTAAGAACTTGTTGAAATAGCAAGCCGTGCATTGTGACATCTGTTAGGATCCACTATGGAGTCTGACCTTTGGCCGGCAGGAAGTAGACAAGCAACCCAAGGGATGAGAAGAGGACACAGGGCACGATGATATTGATGATGTAGAACAGAGGTTTCCTCTGGATGATGAGGAAGAAGGTGATCTCCTGGTACTCCAACTCATCTGGGCTGTATCGCTTGTTCACAACCTTCTTAGCAGGGCGGTGCTTAATAATCCATTCCCCATTCTCTGACCAATCAGGGCACAGGACAAAATGCATGTTAATGAGTAAAATGATCATTAGTGGTGTCAACTGAGGCAACCATTACTCTAAGGGATAAGGATCTGAACAAAACCATCTCACCATATTAAACTTTGTCTTTTTGTAATTAATGGATAAAACTTCAGATTGTGAGGCTTGCTGAGTTGAGATGTGATATTACTTTTTATGCAACTGTATTTATAATGGGTCAAAAACCCGTAAAACCCGTCGGTAAACCAGTTTAAGCATATGGATTTATAAACCAGTTTAAGTTTTTTTTTTTGACCCATTATGAATACAATTACATAAAAAGTAATGTCACATCTCTACTCAGCAAGCCTCACAATTTGAGGTTTTATCCATAAATTATAAAAAATGATTCACATGCCAAAGAATCCAGAAGAAAGAATATCCAGACATTAAGTTTTTCTGGGGTTTGGGAGTTAAAATGTGATATTACTTTAATTGTATATTTGTTTGTATTGTACAATAAAATGGCCAAAAGACAAACAAACTAACAAAAAAGAAAGTAGTAACCACTTAGGAAACCATTGCAACCATCCAAAACAACACACGATTTTATGGTAAAACAAGTCAAGTAAAATTACTTATCAGAGCAACTTTACAGAAAATCATGATGTTAATGTTTGTAATATATTAATATCTTAATGCCTTATAGTCGCATATATCTGGGTAATAGTATAGTTTTAAATAGTTTAAAGTTTTTTTTGTGAGATATGCTATTATCGAACTGTTGAGATAAGCAACTTTATATAAAGAGCTGGGTGATAAAATAGTTACATTTTGTCACAAAACAAAATCAGGCAGTTTAGGATTATAGTAGGCCTACATACATGATGCAACACAGCTGCACCTCCTGGCATGGATAGCCAGTTGACTGTAATTTTAGTTAATATGTTTACTAAGATTTGCAGGACTTTAATTTACAGCAGTTAAACATGGTTTTACAATTTGAATAACACGCAACAACTAAATTTTACTTGATGCCAAAAAAATAAAGTGCTATAGGAGGTTTAGTACCAGTAAAAGCTTCTGGATCAATCTCAATCCACTCCATAGTGACGTTGTCCTCATCTGACAGCATCAGTTTGATTTCATTGGCATTGTACGTCTCCGACCTGCCAAAGCAATCAGAGTGAAAGCCAGAATAAAGCTACTTGTCCTGTTTCTATGTATTTCCACCACTCAACACTGTCAAGACAGACGGATCAGCCGTACCTGAACACCATGCTGCAGTTCTGCCAGTCAAAAGGGAAGTAGTTGACTTTGATGGCACAGGAGCTTTGGTAGATGGCAGGGGGCAACCAGACCACGCTACCATAAGGATCTATCAGAGCGTTAGCATAGAGCGCCACCTCGAAACGCCCATCCACACTTCACACACACACACACACACACGAACAGGTATTTACAGGTCACATTTGATGGACTAAAATGTTCAGAATTGCAAATATGTTTCAGACTAGTTACTTTCATAATACAAATCTACAACAAAGTTGAAGATACAGTGAGATGATGATGATGAAGCAACTTTTTTAGAGTTTATTCTGTGTTTCTGCCTTTTAGATAATCTGCATAATCAAATCAATCTTTAATAATTCAGTCTCTCACTTGTTCTCCAGGCCGATGTCGGGCAGCCAGATAGCTTTAGAGGGAAGACGCATGCGTGTTATGTTCTCATAGACCTCAAACCCTGTCCTGTTGGCCCAGCGGAGACGATAATCGTGCCATTTCTGGAAAGAGAGAGAGAGAAAGAAAGGTATTTTGCTCTGAAATCACTGCTTATTTTACTGTACATATACAGAGATGTGATTAATCTTACCATCTCAATCCAAACGCAGGTGCTGAGGGTCTCTTCTTTCTCATTCTGAACATGAAAAAAAGGATGACAAATCATAGTCACATATGATATTTCACATAGATTTACCTTGTGTATACACACACATGCGGAGCTTTACCAGAGAAATGAGGTTGGTGAGGGTCATCTTGATCTTCACATCGGTGATGTCACCATGGTTCTCCATATGTCGTATGTTCTTGTTGTATCCCACCATTAGATCTCTGTGTAGAGATCCTTCTAGATTACAGATCACATCTGAAACACACAGCATGTCAATGTAATCCTTCATCAAAAAAAGTTATTGTACCTTCACTCAAAAAATAACTTGTTAATTTAATTTAATTTAAGGATAACTTTTCCACACAATTAGTTAAGGTCATTTGAAAAACATGTTTTGTTGAATATCATTACAAACAACAACAGCTTTGAAGGTTCACTGTAAACATGTTTGCTGCAATTAGTACAGAAATGTGAAGACCCAAAAATGCACTAAATGAATGCATTTAATTAATTTCCATAAAATTGAAGTCAGTTCTGTGAAAAGTGCAGTTTGTGGATTTTCCAGTGGATTTTCAGCTTTTAATTACATGTTTTCAGTTTTGGTCTTGCACCAGTTGGAGATATTTTGGATGTACGTATTTCCACCCTCTTCTATTATGTAGTGTAATGAAATTCATATATGTATTAAGCGTGACTTATGTGTCCAAATACCAATTGGGCCCACTGCATTGAATCCTATAGGGTTCAACATTCTGTTATGAATTTTTTTGTTTCTTTGTTCTTCCAAATTATTTTCAGTATAGTCTTCTTGCTGACCTTTAGTCTTGGTTGGTCTGTGTACACACACATTACATCTTTACAATTAAAACAATCTCTTTATTACTAAAGCAGATATATATTTATGCAATTATGTAATGCTCATGTAAATCAACAAAGATTTAACACCCTATTTGACAGTTCAGCATGCTGACACTCAGTTCTCTAG
The DNA here is from genome assembly GCF_001515645.1 of Sinocyclocheilus grahami. Classification (NCBI taxonomy): domain Eukaryota; kingdom Metazoa; phylum Chordata; class Actinopteri; order Cypriniformes; family Cyprinidae; genus Sinocyclocheilus; species Sinocyclocheilus grahami. Next base: position 544,776 of record NW_015505801.1, on the reverse strand, counting down.
CTTTAACACTTCACAAAGGCAGAGTGTGAACATATAAAGACCAGTGGTGCCATAAAGAATTTGTCCGCTAGAATGAACCCATGCTGAACCACTGAAAACTTCACAAGGTCATAATCCATGCCACTTTGTGCATCACAAGCCCTCAGAACTCAGAAGAACATGCCATATTACCTGAGAATGAGAGTGATAGAAGGGTCCATAACCAGACGGTTTTTGTGGAAGAAATCAGATCCATGTCTAATATCCTCAGAGCAGCATTAGTGAAGAAGGGCTCTCCAGCTGTGTGTGTGAGGGAAACACAGTTGTTTCGGAATGGGAAGGGTTACAGGAAAAATAGGTGTGGTTCCAAACTTGAATTCTCATTGTTATTTTCAGAATGCCCACACAGTCTGTACCCATACAGTTCCTCACATTTTCAGCTGTCACTATACACACACACACACACACACACACACACACACACACACACATATCGAAGACATCAAAGAGAGGTCACTGGAACTAGTTGTTTTCTCTCTGTCTGTTTTTTCTCTGATGTCAAGCAGAAAGATAAGGTTACAGTATTTCCCACAAGTCTGTGCACAGATGGTGTCCCAGGCATGATTTGTGGAAGGATGTGTGTCATCAGCTGTCATGTGTTCATCTCTGTCTAACGATTGTCATCTGGGGTGACAAAGAGGGTCATAACACCATAAAATCCTATAAATTCCATTTACAAATTGGAAATTACAAATTTCCATTTACAAATTGGGTTGGTTTAGCTTTCAATTAGGATCTTAAGGGGTTAGTGGAGTTTTAAGCATGTTTTATGCATGAATAGACAGTTTTCTGGAATTTTTGAGTGTTTGACCAGAGCTGTGAGCTGTACTGTGGGTCAACGGGTGCTAATGGGGATCATATCCTCTAGTGTACTATTTTAAGCCTAATGGCATCTCTGAGGCATACATTTCTGACTGCTGCATTTAGTCTAATCTATGTTTTAGGATGTCTTGGAGATACATCAAATGAGAAACCTTGATACTTATCCATTTTTTCCCAAAAAGGTCTGACTAAAAAACTGTTGAAAATGCAGTCATTGTCTTTTTTTTGAGGGGAATAAAATGGTTTTGTATGAGTCATTTAATCATTCACTCAGCTGAATCATTAAAAAACACTTATTCGTTCAAGAAACATCCCTGCTTTATGTTACTTGGGGACACGAAAAAGCTGCTTCTGCTTTGGATGTTTTTAGAACTCTTTTAGCTGGTGGAACAAACAAGACAACTAACTGGTAATATACATTTTTTTTTTTTTTTTTTTACAGAACTGTTGTATAAAAACAATTTCAGCTGCTGGTGAAAATCAGAATGTCTATAAATGCCTCATAAACCGGTTCACCTCGCATCCAGTGTAAAGGAACAGATCAAATGAACAAATATAAAAACAGACAGACAGGCAGACAGACAGATAGTCAGACAGAGAGATAGACTAACAAATGAACAAACAATCTGGATGGATGGATAGACAGATAGTCTGACAGACAGACTAACGAATGAACAAAAGATCCGGATTGATGGATGGATGCTTTAATCAACATCCTTTGTTATTGAATAAACATGAATTTCATGTTTAAAGCTGTCAGAGTAAATTTAACAAGGGATCATAATATCTGATCATAGACAGAGAACTCAGAAATATCATGTGTTGCCACCCTGCACCTCTACAATCCTTTACCGATGAGTGTTGGGGTTTATTTTTAACACTTTGGAATTTTGGAATGAAGGATTCTAGACTGGTTGTTTGTTTGAGGATCAGAGATACAGGGCTCATTAATACAAAATCATTCCATATAATTCCATTAGAATAGAATAGAATAGAATAGAATAGAATAGAATAGAATACTTCGTACTGGTACTACTTGTTGATTGAGATTGCCAAGAGATGGATTAAAATGGAATTCTAAACTAAAGTATGAGAGGAGCAAGTTCATTCAATCCTGTCAATCATTACGCAACAGCTGTTTGCATCACTACTGTGTGTGACAGTTCTTCTGGCATCCACCCCCCCATTTCTGTCCATTAATAATTCCAGTGGGGCTTTTAGTACTTAAATTGAGTCTTGAATCAATCATACTCAAGGAATTATATAAACATGCAAACCCATGAAACTACAGTTGATTGGCACTGAAAGTGAATTTACATTATTCTGAATAAATCACTAAAGCATGCTTCTTATGGGGAACATACTGGGTGGAACAGACAATGAGCTGCAACTGCCAACTATCAAGTACTAATGCAGCATGGCATTTCTCAGTGTTCCTTTAGAATCCTCCAGAATCTTTTAATGCTCATTCTGAAGCCCAGAGGATTGTCATCAGCTCCAAATAAAGAATCAGAATGACGTTTGTTAGTAATGCAGGGACTCCTGTCGCGGAACAGCACAATTAGCACAGTTCCCGTATACTAAAACATCTCAGAAATTAAATCTGATCCAAACAAAAAAGCCGCCCTGAGATTCCAGCGCTGCTTTCTGCTGACAGAGATGTTCAGCTGCCATGAACTGACATGATCATAGCAAGTGCAGGTTCAGTGGAGGTAAACAAGCCTTTAAATAAGGTGATATGTCACAGCAATTTCTTCCCTTTCCCATCTAATAAATCTGAAATAGAAATGTTACATGAGAGTTAGTGACTCTTTAACTCCATTTAATTTTCTCTTTTTTAATGATTTGTTTTCATATAAAAAATACAAAGTAATACAAATAAATATATAACAAACATCAAATATAATGCAGCTCAGACAGGAGGATCAACCTCTGTCCCTGTGAAATAAGTTAAATCGGGGTGTACATATTGTCACGTCAGTCCAGTCTCTGTACACAGTGACCGACTGAGACCCTTCATCCTCCAGAAAAGTGTCAGCTGTCCTGTGATGACTCTAGAAAGAAGGTCTTATCCAATCATTTCCATAGCAGCAGGTGATGTCACATTGGAAGGTTTAGGATGTAGGATAACACTCAATGTCACGGATGCCATTTCAGCTCAAGTATGATTTCAGCAGGGTATATGGGTGTGTTTTATGTTTTGAGAGCATCAATGGCGACGGCAATGATGCGTGGCATGCTGCGATAGAACGCTTCATTCTCCAAACCCACCAAGCTGTAAAAGGTCAAAGGTCGCCCACCAACAGTGGCCTTGATCCGTGATTGGTACAAACCACGTTCATTCTTAGAATTCAGGTCAACCAGCACCTGAGATGATGAACACACTCAATGAGATATATACAGAATTAAAATACAACACAAAAACAACACCACACAAACATAACATACATTACAAATATGTGGGGTAAGTAGTTCTTTTTTTAAGAAATTGATAAATTTTTTTCAACAAAGATGGATTAAATTGATCAAAAGTGAAGGTACTGTGAAAGGCATTTATAATGTGTTTATTTTATTTTATTTTTATATTTTTTTTATTCTTTTGAACTTCAGATTCATCAAAGAACCCTGAAATATCTCAATATTAAGCAGCACAACTGTTTTCAACATTGATAATAAGAAGAAATGTTTCTTGAGCAGCAAATCAGCATTAGAATGATTTTTTGAAGGATATATGGCACTGAAGACTGGATTAATGGCTGGTGAAAATTCAGCTTTGCCATTACAATAATAAATTACATTAAAATGCACTAAAATAGAAAACAGTTATTTTAAATTGCCACATTATATTTCAGAATATCACTTTTTCAAACTGTATTTTTAATCAAATAAATGTGAGCATAAGAGACTACTTTCAAAATTACAAAATCTTACAGACTGAAAACTAAATATAATATAAAATACAATAGTAAATATGTACTTGCATTATCTGTCTGTCTGTCTGTCTGTCAAAACATGTACATAAGTATCATATTTTTTACTTGCAAATGAACTTCTACGACACTTCTGAACTTCAGACTCACCTCCTGGAAGATCATGTTTATATTGTTAGATGGAACAGCCAGGATCCAGTTGTACATCACTTTGGTGTTGCTGACCAGCTGAGCTGATTCAGTTACTCCAGAGCAAACTACAAAACACAAAGAACAAAGCCTTGAAACACACCGCCTTTAAAAACAGTAAATAATATAACTCATATTCCTTAAAATAAATGTAATATTAACCTCATATTCCTTTTCAAATCATATGAATGGATAGAAACGCTAAATCAAATGAGAAATTGTACCTTTGTCATTGGCTCCTCGTATCTGTCGCTTGTGTAGATCTCTCTTTCTCCTCCACAGGAGCTCTGAAACAATTATTAGTCTATTAGTCTGGACATTCACAAAGATTCCTGTTATTGTTTCTCAATATTCTGCTACTCAGTTTCCCAGTATTAACACTTACTTTTGAAGAGTGGTTGTTGAAGCAGGAGAATCTGGGCAGGGACAGAGTCAGAAGGTTCCAGGGTCTTGAGTTTCAGTGGTTGGGTGGAAGTTTCCACAGATCTGGATGTTGTATCCATCTGATCCTGAGATCCTGCTGTCATCACCCGACGTCCTGTGACAGTTCCTGTGCCGCTTCCTCTCAGAGCTTTATATATCACAGCAGTCCAAATGTCAGCTGACAATACAGACTCCCTAGATTTGGCACTGTTATCCTGTTGTTGTTTTCCAGTGGTGGGAATGCTGAAATCCCTTTGAAACAGTTGGTGGTCCAATTCTGGTATGACAGGAATGCGCAGTGAGTCTAACTTGGAACGCAGGGCAGCAATGGAGGAGAGCAGTGACGTGACAAGCTGCTGAAGAGGTGCTTTTTCACTGTCCTCATCCTGAAAATGTCATCAAATCACCATCAGTCTTAATTTATTGTTAACTAATGTCTGTCTTCTTAAACAGAAATGTAGTGAACATGCTGCTCCATCATATGTAAAACCTTAGTTTAAATTAGACAAGTTTACCGGTGTGAAGAGTTGTTGCTCCTGAGACAGTTCCTGTGAGTTCTTTAGTTCTTTGTGTTGATCCAGATCTTCAGCAATGCCTGTAAGATAGCTCTCCCAGTCGTCCACCAGAGGGCCCACTTGCTGGAATAGTGCTGGCTGGCCTACCTGCTCTTTGAGAATAATATGTTGGTTAGAAGAATAACAATATGGAGAATGATATATACAGTTGCATTCTGGAAAGCATTGTATATCCTCTCCTGAGCCCTGATTGGCTGTACAAGTATAGTGCAGAAAGGTTTAATGGCTCTACCTGTTTCAAGTGCACTTCTGCGTCTTCGTGTTATATGAGCAGAGCTGTACACATTCTCCACCAGCTGAGGAAGAGTCTGAGTGAAGAAGGTCAGATCAAATTTATCTCTGATACAGTCATCGGCCCTCTGAAGCAAGTCCAGCAGAGTCTGCAGAAAGGAATGCAACTCTGTAGAGAGAAAGATAGCAGACAGTAAGAAAGGCAATAGATGGAGGGAAGGTAAATATATTTTAAAATATATTAAAATTTCACTATATTACTGTTTTTACTGTATTTTTGATCAAAGTACACTGTGAGTCAAGTTTGGACATACAGTGCGTAACTAAATTTATGATCTTAAAATGTAATTTAAGCCTTTTATTTAGGATGAAAAAAATGCTTGAAATAGGTTGTGTAGAATAAATTGTGCCTACATACACATTTCTTTAAAAACTAGTTTAAATTCATTACATGATTTCAATTTCATAAAACTGAGCGAGCCTACAAGTGTCCAACATACATGTGAACTCCTTCAATGCAGTATAAAAAGCATCCCAGAATGCATTTTGTTAAGGTGCAGAGCTTGTCAAGATGACTAAATAATTCACATATTTCCATTGGTGTTATTTCATAGGTTGATGACTTTACTATTATTCTAAAATCTGGAAAAAATTGTAATAATAAAAAATGAGTATGCACATCCAAACTAGCACTTAACATTAGGTTAATTCTGTTTAAATATGTAATTCGATTTTTTTATTTCAACTTTCTGGATAACTTACGGCACTTCTTAAACTGGCTTTGGCATTTGTCCTGAGCGAGACGCTGGCAGGTGGAGGGGTCGAGTGTCGAAGAGCAGGATAGTGTGTAGAAGTGGCAGAGTGTGGTGAATTCTGACATCTGCTGTTCTTCAAACAGCTCAGTTGTCTTAAGCAGCTCAGGACATGTGGGCTCCCGACTCCCAAAGGACTCTGGAATTTGAAGAATGGAATGTATTTGTGGCTTTTCATCAAGCAGAAAGTGTGGGAGGGTTTAAACTCACGGTGGTGGAGATATTCTTTGTTTCAGTAGTGTGTGCAACATTGTTGAGCAACTCACTCTGTATCTCTGTAATGACCCAATCAGAGAAGGCGGTGACCCGTGTGTAAACACCAGGCTTTCCCCTCTCCCCACAGCCATCCCCCCAAGAGGTGATGCCAAAGAGCTGAAACCGTCCCGATAAACGGTCCTGGAAGATCAACGGCCCTCCGGAATCACCCTGTACACATGCAAGGACACAGATTCTAGTCAGATGATTGTAAAGCAGGTGTAGCGTTTATAAAGCAAGCTAGTATGATAATGTGGAGATACCTGGCATGAGTCGGTGCCTCCAGACAGGTACCCAGCGCAGAACATGGTGTTCGTGAGCAGCTCCTTCCCCAGTGCACTGAGACAGGTGGTCTGAGACAGCAGTGGCACTTTCGCCTCCATCACCACATCTGCCGAGGGTCCGTCTACACACATACAGAGAATCAAGACAAACATCAATAAGCAAACACATCACAGCATTTGAAGCAAATATTGTGTGATATTATTGGGCTCTTTTTCTAAAATATGAGTTATGCAGATTCTTTTACCCTCATACAGAGAGCCCCAGCCGGCCACCAAACAGGGAGTACCAGCCGGTGGATCGAGGTCAGAGGGCAAGCAGACAGGTGTGACCCGTTCAGACAGAATTACTGGAGAACTCAGCTCCACCAGAGCAATGTCGTTATTAAACGTCTTTGGGTTAAACTACACCAAGAGAAAAGAATTGGATACAAGAGGGACATATATAAAAAATTATATATATATATATATATATATATATATATATATTCTAAACAAAAAATATATAAATATATATGTGTGTGTGTGTGTGTGTGTGTGTGTGTGTGTGTGTATGTATATATATATATATATATATATATGGTAAATTAATAAGTGGAATATTGGACTGGTTGCGTTTTTGATGTGTTTACCTTCGGATGAGTGATGATGCGATTGACTTTCATGATCTGCTCATCAGGGTCAGTTTTTGTGCGGTCAAACTCTCCCACTACTGCGGTCCAGTAACTCTCACTGCGGCTCCTACTTGGGGGAGATCAATTTGAGACGTTCACAAAACATTTGGGTACATTCACAAATAAAGCAAGAAGACACAGCACAATATATAATCCTTTTCAGAAAATGGTGAGAACAGCAATATGATCAAAGACAGTGCCGTGGTTCATTATTTTTTAATGTTATGGCACATTTAATCACTGTCACAAGTGTGTGTTATTCTGGTATTTTACAACAGCTTCAAATGTTGCTCATTCAAAAATCCATCTGAGCAAAATAATCTCATGTTCTCAGTACCAATACAAATAGCAAGATTTTCAAGTGAAAAGGCAACAAGGTATCCCATGTAACATTAAATGTAATTATGTAGATATGTATTTGTGCTTTTACCCAGCAAAGCAGTGGGCGGCAGTGAGGACCCAAGAGTTATCAACCAGCACGCCCCCACACATCAGAGCCCCGTCCAGCCGAATGTTCACCAGCCATGGCCAGCTGCCCAGAGGGGCAGGAGATCCCCCCATGATACGAGAGCGAGGCTGTGTCAGGTTTTGCGAGACAGAGAACCGCTGGCCACACACAGCTACATAAGGGAAGTTACATCAATAAATAGAACTCTTGCAGTAAAGTAATCAATTTCAAAGCTGAAATTACTTTAAAAGGGACCTAATACCTTTATTATATATATTAGTTCCCCTGAAGTCCATTGACAATCATAGTCAAGGTTTATTTTCGATTACATTTTTTTATTTTAATTATGAAGATTATGTAAGATTATGTTTATATGAAAGTTCTGAGTTACGTTATTTTGTTTTACCCTGTGCTGTGGTCTGTGTGGCCGGCTCCAGGTTCTGCATGGTGTTGAGCAGACTGCACTGCAGGACACGAGCGCTGCAGCTCTCTCCCATGACTCTGACGCACAGGTCTTTGTTCACCTGTGCAGGTGTGCAACGGCGTTTGTAGAAGCCACAGGCCTGACTCAGCAACCAACTCCTCTCTCCTTCATCAGCTTCCTCCTGAGCGCCAGAGATGACCTGACAACTCGGGTCTGACTGTGTGTCCTCTGGAGAAGCTACGGAATTACCACAACCATCAGCATCCGTGTTTAAAGTCAGAGTCCTAGTTATAAAGCATTTGTTCATTCAAGCTTACCACAAGCGCCTTTTTGCTGTCCACAGTCCTGAAACAGACAGGGCACACACCCTCTGCAGCCTGCCTCGGCCTTGTTGCGCTCCGATACGGCAGCATCTACGGCAGACAGAGCGCGGGACAGAGCGGCCTCCATCACTACTGTTCCTCTATCAGACAGAGCTGCAGAGAGAAGCAGAAAGAGATGTAAGCAAAAGTGAATAGATGCCTCAAAACAACCAACACAAAGCAAATCTAAAGAAAACATTAAAAGTAGGTATAAAGAAGAAATATGAGACGTTTAACCTCAGTGGAGCAGAAAATTGTGTTGACTTGGTGTTTATGTGAATTAGAGAAGACATAGGTTTGTCATACAAATGTAATATTTTTGTTTCAACAATAAAAATGGTCAGATATGCATACAAATACAAAAATTACAAGATAGAGACCCAGCTAACAAAAATATGTTCTAAGAATGTTTGCTAATGTTACCATTAAGCTTCTGAATGTTCTCTGAACATTCAAAATGCCCAGTTTTTAAAAATGTTTTAAAAGCATTCTTCTTGAAATGCGAACGCTAAGAAAACATTAAGGGAACATTCCATTTTATCATTTTGCAAACATTATGGTAATGTTACTTTTGAATGTTCTCTGAACAATTCATGAATTCCATGAAATATGTACAAAGTTTTTGTCGTTAAATAACATTCTGAGAACATTATTAAAGACCAGATAACTTTTTTATTAGTATTACTGGAGAGAACCTTGCAGAAACGTTAGCCAAAGCTCTGAGAATGTTCCCTGTTGTTAGGTGGGGAGAAAACCAACAATTGCACAGAAAACAAACAGCCTGAATATATTTCTTCAGCAAAACAAAATCCATGACTGGCTGTGATAATACTACATTTATATATAAAAAAATATGAATGCAGTATTTTATTAGTCATGGTTTTTCCATGAGGACAAGTGAGCAAACTCAGAGCAGTGCTAAAGACGCCAAACACAAAGTTCAAACACACCGATCCACATTCAGCCGTGCACTCTTCTCTATCTCCCAGAGAGCGAGAGAGACTTCAAAGCTGATTGAGATCTTAATTAACGGCCTGAACTATGGCCTCTGTGGTGAGTGACTACGCTAAACTCCTGAACACAGTCTCACTGTGATGGCACACAGAGTCGAGGACTGATTCTTACCAACAAAAATAATGTTTTATTGAAAAACATATGGAGTCTATATTGAAAATACTTAATATTTACACAGATCTGAGATCTTATATCTCAAAGAAAAGAGATCACTTTAAAACTATATAAAAACATTATGCAAATCATTTGATATGCAAATCATATTTACATTTATTTAGCAGATGCTTTTATTTAAAAAAAATAAAAAACAGCACTAAAGAATGCTACAAAACATACAAATTATTATAAACAGACAGAAATATTGTTAATGTTGGAATATAAAGTTTCAAGTTGACCAGAAAGTACAGTCTAGTACAGTGAAGAAGCATGACTCTGCTTTAGATGGAAGAATCTGTATGATGTATAAATGTAAATGTTTTTCGAAATATAACACGCTTATTTAGTAACAGTCAAAAAGTTTACTCTTAGAGAAACAGTTTGTGGGAAATAATAATATTGTCAGATTATTAAGAGTTAAAGCAAGCTGTTGGAGCTCTGACATCAATGTTCACCATTATTGGAAAGGCTGTTCATATTTTGGTTGCAAGTACGATTTTTTTTTTTTTGTGAAGTTCTACTTTTGCAACTCTTTTGCAACAAGTTTATTGAAAAGAAAACAGCTAAGCTTAACAATTAGGTTAATTTTGGACATCACAGTGAGTTTGCATCTTCTGCATCTACACTCTCAGAAAAAAGGTAGCTGTTAATAGGGAGGTCACTAAGGTACAAAAGCTAAAAGGTACACTTTGTACCCTGTTTACCCCTAAATGGTACATGTTAGTAGTTTTTGAAAGGGTACCACCCCAGTGACAGTTTTGTACCTTTAATGTAGAAGCAGCCAAAACGTCCGAATACCTGGCCTACCTTTAAGTGTGCTCTGTGGCATTCTGTACACCTCTCTCAACGGTGGCGCCCCACCACACCAGCCAATCACCATCAACAGCAGCAGTGACATCACACCCATGATTCCACTTCACCTGTCCACAGGTGAGTCTTCCAGTAGAAAAACTAATTTTCTAACAGCTTCAAGAATTTCCACTTTTCAAAAACACAGGCACACGGACACAACGCAGCTTCTTTTGCATCAAGGCAGAAGTGTCTCCCACCTCCTGGCTGGCTTAGCTTTCTCCCACACTCCCTCTCAGAGGATGTGTTAGTGACAGAAGCTGATGGAACAATGGAAAAGCATGCAGCAGCCCTGCAGACATATGCAAGAGCACTGGACTTCTCTCTGAAGGGGTGGGCATCAGGGCCAATGCACTCCCAGTTGAATTCATCAAGACGATGAGAGCAAATCACGAGGAACTTGCCAAGGCTGGAAATGTTCTGTGGTGAGAGAAAAAGAGGGAAAGAGAAAGAGAGCTGGATGGGTAGGGGGCGGGTTGTTTGAATTCATTAACGTTAGAGGGAGACAGAGAGGAGGGGGCAAGAGAGAAAGAGAGAGGGAGCATCTGTCATTCAGCCAATCTCTGAATGAGAGCATTGTGCTCCTCCCTGAGAGTTCAAAGCGAGCGAATGTGGCGATCACAGGCACGCCGACCTCCTTGATCACTTTCACGCTTTTATGTGCTCCATTAAAATATTGTCAGTTCAGATCATTGCATCTTTCTCAGCTCAGCATAGCCTCATTGCATAAAAACATACAACATTAAAAAACAACAGCTCATCGTTTGTTTACTCGTTACTGGCCGAGGGTTCGTAGAAAAGTTTGTGTTATGTGCCCTAATTTGTTGGACAGTCACAGAAGTTGCTTTCCAAATCTTTTTCCAAAAACTTTTTCAGTGACATTTAAAAAAGCAAATTGAAGTTCAATGTTAAAATCAAATTGGTCCTTTCGCAATAGTTGAGAGACTAAATCAAATCAATCAAATGCTGAGCTCTGCGTTCATAACACTATGACTAAATCATGACTAAATCATGTAAATGTAAGTCTAAGAGCTCTTGTTGTTTTCATGGGAAATGATTGACAACTTTATATTTGGATGAAAGCGATTACTTGACATCTATTTGATTGGGCTGCATAATAAATGCAAAACAATAAATAAAAAATAAGCATATTATTTGTTAATCAGTACAATAAACTATTCCCTCATAATAATTAATAGATGGATAGCTTACATTTTTTAAATTAGAAATGTAAACAATCATCAGACAATAGCTTTTGCCAGTGGTTCGCAACCTTTTTGACTCCTAGGCCCCCCAACAATATTCACACGTCCCATGACTTTTCCAGTTTTACATGATTTACTGGGTAAGGATTTAATTTTTTTACTCACAATTTCTACTTGATAAAATATTTTAATAGCTAGACAAATGTATATCCATTATAAAAAATATTATAAAGATTTTATTCATTTACATGACTTCTCCAGGTCTAGAAATCACACTTTTTTTTATTACTATCTCACTTATCCAGGTTTTTCAAGTGGAAATCCTGGCTCTTCATAGAGAGAGAGAGAGAGAGAGAGAGAAACAGTTGTTGGGGGGGGGATTTATCGCTTTGGATAAAAGTGTCTGCTAAATACATAAATGTTTGTGCCATCTTTAAAATAAACACCACTTGGTTTGATATTTAATGCAATGACATTACTACACTGAACAAAATTATAAACTCAACACTTTTGTTTTTGCCCCCATTTGTCATGAGCTGAACTCAAAGATCTAAGACTTTTTCTATGTACACTAACAAGTGCGAGATGAGCAAAGTGAGGCTTAGTGGCCTGATTCATGAAATAATGACACATGACAATCGAATGACTGTTCTTCCCTCAAATAAGGCGGGACGTGGAAATCAGGGCAAAGTGAAACATAAAGGAGCGAATGCACAGCCAGAGACGCTCTTCAGTTCATCAGAGCTAATGAACGATCATTTTAGGCTGTCAAATGGTATCAGGTTCGTAGCGTCTCTTTGAAGTGGACTCATGACAGGCTTTGTGACAAAGTGTGCAGAGATTAGCGAGTCCAACTAAAGGCCAAGACAGGAACACTGTGTAATGTACGTGTGCTGAGTCTGCAGTCAGGATGAGAGACCCAAATTGGAGTTATCTTTGAGCCAACTGAGCAAACGAATACAGTGAGGGCACGCGGAGCAGAGAGAAAGACCTCCTTTGAAATACAGCGGCACATGAGACAGAAAGTTTGGGTGCTTGTCAGAAGACAGAAACAAGCCGACATCTAAAAGTCATCGCATTCTGAGCAATATTTAAGGGTTATTCTGGTGAATAATGTTTTAAAATATTGATAAAAAAAAGAGAAAAAAGTTAACCGATCAAAGGACAGACTTCAAGAGCAAGAGTCTCCTTATCTTGCATTCTCCTCCTTTTTTGGCATGCAGAATAAAAACAGGAGCCGACAGTTTGTTCCAGGCATTCTATGTGGCCCCTGCACAATGGTTTTGCCATCCTACTGCCAACTGAAACACTGAGGGATGGCATGGGAAAAAAAACAAAAAACAACAACAAACAGGCGGCTGGTCTCCATTCATATTTTGCCCCATTCCCTCCCTTTGGCCTGCTGCTCTCTTTGATGTTGCCTGATTAATCTGCCCTCCGCTCCCTTCAGTGTGTCTTGTCCACTTTGTGGTGCTCCGACACTCTCCTCCACGAGCAAGATGCTGCTCACAGCACTAAAGGCAAAAGCTGGATTCAAGGAAAAGTTCAGGAACGAGCATGTGAGCATACTTTCAGATCAGATTCTACAGTGTTTGGTTACAAAAAGATAGTGTGACCAGAAAGACTAACGATTACGGACAACTTCATTTTATGTTCTGGGTTCATTCTGCATTAATTAATTAATTAATTAATTTAAAAAGACAAACAAAAATCATGTCTAAAGTAATGCACTTACAGTAAAGTGGAAGCCTATGAGGCAATGGATTAGGTGAATTTTTGTGTGAAATGTGAATTTTTGTTAAAGCAATAATATATATAAAAAAGAAGTGCATTTGAGTTGTCTAAGTTGTCTAAACACATCCTTTTAGTAGTAAGACAACTGTTATAATAATGTGAAAATCAGGGTAAAATTAGCTTGAAACGGCCCCTAAACAGGATTCTTACATCCCATTCTGGTTTCACTGCCTATTTAAGTGCAGAAGTTACCAGATTTACATGTCAAAATATTGGATTAAAACTGCAGACAAAATTTTATCACAAAAGTGTAGTGTTAAAAAGTATAACATTTAAGTTTCACATCTATATTTGTGAAAAAGAGTATATTTTTAATAGTCTCATTCAAATATCAGACAGAAGTATCACAAGTTATGTAATCAGATTACTTTTTCAAGTAACTAGTAAAGTAACATTACTTTCTAATTTACAAGAAAATATCTGAGTTACTTTTTCAAATAAGTAAAGCCAGTTACTGTGTTTTCCCATTTATTGTCTGACAGCTCTCCTGTCCCCATGTTGAGAGAAATCAGGAGTAAGTGCAGAAGCGTTGTGTGCGCTGTGTAAACATGATGCTTACTGTAGTTCTAGACTAAATGTGAACGTGCATTTACTCATCTCACTTGCACAAAAACAGATTCAGTATTCCTCAAAATGAATGAAAATTGTGAAATGCAAACTCAGAATATGACGCAAATCCTGCAATAATTAAATATGTTAAATAACACAAATATCCTTTATGCATTTAATCCCATTTTAGTAACCATAAGTAAAAATAACTTTAGGTAAACATTTGTGTTTCATTGCTGAAGTAAGAGTGTTGAACTTCTCCTGCGTCCTATTCTTCATGCAATCTAGAAGGGCAGCACAGCTAAAAGGTTTGTTTGAGCGCGAATTTACATTTTAAAGGGAATTTACATTTTGGGAAGTCGTGGCCTAATGGTTAGAGAGTCGGACTCATAACCCAAAAGGTTGTGGGTTTGAGTCTCGTACCGGCAGGGATTGTAGGTGGGTGGGAGTGAATGTACAGCACTCTCTCCCACCTTCAATACCACGACTGAGGTGCCCTTGAGCAAGGCACCAAACCCCCAACTGCTCCCCGGGTGCCGCAGCATAAATGGCTGCCCACTGCTCCGGGTGTGTGTTCACGGTTTGTGTGTGTTTACTGCTGTGTGTGTGCACTTTGGATGGGTAAATGCAGAGCACTAATTCCGAGTATGGGTCACCATACTTGGCCACATGTCATGTCACTTCACTTTAAATATTCATTTCACTTATAGCATGAAACGACTTATACATTCGCCAAAAATAGAACTTTTTATATCAAAAACAAACAAGCAAGCTCAGCTCAGATGAGAAAATGTAACGCAAAAGTAACGTAAGTAACGTAATTATTTACTTTTTAGGGAGTAAGGCAATATTGTAATGCATTACTTTTAAAAGTAACTTTCCTCAACACTGGTGGTAACTAACAGCATGTCAGAGATTTACTTGTATTTAACCTTGAACATTTCTTTGAAAGAAATAATGGTACTGGTACCTTAAAGTCATCTGTGAGACAACAGCTCAGGCTAATCACAGAAGACAACATTGTCTTTATGCAGTTAAGCTCTACAGTAGTTGGGGGTGTGAGTTTAATCTATCACAGACTGCTACTCACTCTCTCATTCTACTGTAAGGACGAGCTTCATGTGTGTCTTCTTTGGTTGAGCCCTGGATCAGTGAAACTACTCATGTCATCACAGCCATGGGGTCTGATGCCCAATTGGAGCCAATGAGAGGGCAACTTGAGTGTGTGCGAGAAATTGTCGACTTTTTCAAAATTAAAGGGGGCAGCAGAGGGTTACATAAAGACATGGCACTCTAAAACAAAAACTACATCTAAACAAACCCTTCACACACAAAAAAAAACAATTATGCGCAACCATAATGTTGAATAACACGCAGGTATTGTGCACTAGTTATGAAACCATTTGTCTCTATTGTCTGGTGCTGAGAACAATTGAAAAGTGGGTCAGTGGGCTGAAAAAAAAACAACATGTCCCAACATTTCAGTTTGAGTATTTTCTGCGTGACATGCGTGACCCCATTAGCTCATTTACCAAACTCTTTCAGAACACAACCTTAGTGATGAAGACATTTGTTTGTATTAGATGATTGATTAAAAGATTTACATGTCAAAATATTGGATTAAAACTGCAGACAAAATTTTATCACAAAAGTGTAGTGTTAAAAAGTATAACATTTAAGTTTCACATCTATATTTGTGAAAAAGAGTATATTTTTAATAGTCTCATTCAAATATCAGACAGAAGTATCACAAGTTATGTAATCAGATTACTTTTTCAAGTAACTAGTAAAGTAACATTACTTTCTAATTTACAAGAAAATATCTGAGTTACTTTTTCAAATAAGTAAAGCCAGTTACTGTGTTTTCCCATTTATTGTCTGACAGCTCTCCTGTCCCCATGTTGAGAGAAATCAGGAGTAAGTGCAGAAGCGTTGTGTGCGCTGTGTAAACATGATGCTTACTGTAGTTCTAGACTAAATGTGAACGTGCATTTACTCATCTCACTTGCACAAAAACAGATTCAGTATTCCTCAAAATGAATGAAAATTGTGAAATGCAAACTCAGAATATGACGCAAATCCTGCAATAATTAAATATGTTAAATAACACAAATATCCTTTATGCATTTAATCCCATTTTAGTAACCATAAGTAAAAATAACTTTAGGTAAACATTTGTGTTTCATTGCTGAAGTAAGAGTGTTGAACTTCTCCTGCGTCCTATTCTTCATGCAATCTAGAAGGGCAGCACAGCTAAAAGGTTTGTTTGAGCGCGAATTTACATTTTAAAGGGAATTTACATTTTGGGAAGTCGTGGCCTAATGGTTAGAGAGTCGGACTCATAACCCAAAAGGTTGTGGGTTTGAGTCTCGTACCGGCAGGGATTGTAGGTGGGTGGGAGTGAATGTACAGCACTCTCTCCCACCTTCAATACCACGACTGAGGTGCCCTTGAGCAAGGCACCAAACCCCCAACTGCTCCCCGGGTGCCGCAGCATAAATGGCTGCCCACTGCTCCGGGTGTGTGTTCACGGTTTGTGTGTGTTTACTGCTGTGTGTGTGCACTTTGGATGGGTAAATGCAGAGCACTAATTCCGAGTATGGGTCACCATACTTGGCCACATGTCATGTCACTTCACTTTAAATATTCATTTCACTTATAGCATGAAACGACTTATACATTCGCCAAAAATAGAACTTTTTATATCAAAAACAAACAAGCAAGCTCAGCTCAGATGAGAAAATGTAACGCAAAAGTAACGTAAGTAACGTAATTATTTACTTTTTAGGGAGTAAGGCAATATTGTAATGCATTACTTTTAAAAGTAACTTTCCTCAACACTGGTGGTAACTAACAGCATGTCAGAGATTTACTTGTATTTAACCTTGAACATTTCTTTGAAAGAAATAATGGTACTGGTACCTTAAAGTCATCTGTGAGACAACAGCTCAGGCTAATCACAGAAGACAACATTGTCTTTATGCAGTTAAGCTCTACAGTAGTTGGGGGTGTGAGTTTAATCTATCACAGACTGCTACTCACTCTCTCATTCTACTGTAAGGACGAGCTTCATGTGTGTCTTCTTTGGTTGAGCCCTGGATCAGTGAAACTACTCATGTCATCACAGCCATGGGGTCTGATGCCCAATTGGAGCCAATGAGAGGGCAACTTGAGTGTGTGCGAGAAATTGTCGACTTTTTCAAAATTAAAGGGGGCAGCAGAGGGTTACATAAAGACATGGCACTCTAAAACAAAAACTACATCTAAACAAACCCTTCACACACAAAAAAAAACAATTATGCGCAACCATAATGTTGAATAACACGCAGGTATTGTGCACTAGTTATGAAACCATTTGTCTCTATTGTCTGGTGCTGAGAACAATTGAAAAGTGGGTCAGTGGGCTGAAAAAAAAACAACATGTCCCAACATTTCAGTTTGAGTATTTTCTGCGTGACATGCGTGACCCCATTAGCTCATTTACCAAACTCTTTCAGAACACAACCTTAGTGATGAAGACATTTGTTTGTATTAGATGATTGATTAAAAGAGTCATACTTTATCTTATATTTTTATTAATAATTTTTTTCCCTACACTCCACTTATAATGTTAGTCAAGTTGTTTTGCACCAAAAAAGTCCTTTTCACGATAATCTTAAGTCTCTTAAACCTTTTTCTTCCTTTAATACAGTTTGCTGTATAGGACTTATATATCTAAGAGGATGGGCTTGTATGGAAACCTGCTTCCAACACAGAATAAAAAATAAAAATGGTAATGCGACTTTTTATCTCACAATTCTGACTTTTTTTCCTTGCAATTCTGAGAATGTGAGATATATACTCAGAATTGCTAGATAAAAACTCCCAATTCTGAAAAGAAAAGTCAGAATTGTAGTTGCAAGAATAAAAAGGATTGTGAGAAAAAGTTGCAATTACCTTTTTTAATTTTTAATTCATGGTGGAAACAAAACAAAAAAACAGAATTGCGAGATGTAAACTCAGAATTCAGAGAAAAAAAATCAGAAAAACTCAATATACGGAGGAAAAAAAGTATTGCAAGATATCAACTTGTGAGATGTAAATTCAACTCAAAGAACTGCAAGAAAAAAAGTAAGAATTGTGAGTTTATCTTGCAGTTCTGATTTTATTTCTACGAATTGCAAAAACAAAAACAAAAAACAAAGTCCGAATTGTGAGATGTAAACTCAGAATTGCAAGGAAGAAAAGTTAGAATTGTGAGATAAAAAGTTTTTATTTATTCCATACTGGAAATAGGCTTCCATAAGTTTGCCACACAAGTGATGTTAAAACAACTTAAGCCAGTGTTTCCTAACAATGGTATCCATTTGAAGAATAGTGGCTTGATGCTGCACTCACAGAATCTACTGAAGTCTGGTTAGTACAAGGTTTAAAGAAAATGTCTAACATCAAGATGATCAGAAGACAGACCCACCATCACACTCAGCCAAGACGCACATCCACTCTAGACATCATATGGTCACTTTTCATCTGACACTTGAATAGTAAGCAACACTTCACCTCCACTCTTCATCTCATCTCCGGAGTCCCTGTCTCTTCATCCATGATCAAACAACACCTACAGACACACACACAAAACAGGAAGTGACATTTGTATAAAGATACTTTCAGTGCTGCAACACACTGCTCTAATGCAGTCACATAGTACTTTCTACCGAACGTACATGTTCTCACATACATGCTCACAAAGCTGGCTATCCATGCACATACATACATACTCTGTAAAAGAGCCAAGCAGTTCCAGAACACAATCTGTGTGAATGTCTCAATCCGCGCAGCCCTCTGCCACAAGCCACTAACTGATGGCACTGGTCACTTTCCCTGTATCACTTCAACATCTCCGCTTCGATCATCACATCCCTCGGTGGATCCTGCTGTAGCACTGCAACTGAAACACACTGCATATATACAAACATACACACTAAGACATCTATATATTTAGTGCAAAAAAGGCCAAAAAGACCATGAGGTTTTTGAAAAATACACTGTAAAAAAAAATCCGTAAAGGTTACGGTAAAAAAACGGCAGCTGTGGTTGCTGGAATTTTACTGTAAAAAATACAGTAGCAACGTTTTAGGTTTTACGGTTTAAACTTAAATTTACAGTTAAATACCGTAATTTCATTAACTGATATAATGTTAAAATACCAACCTATTGAAGTACTGAAATCTGTTTTGTACCTTTGTAATACACTGATAACCACCAAATGCAGCAGGTGATTAGAAAGTCACATGACGAACCAAAGCCCATCCCAAGCAGTTTTAAAATAATAACATATATAGAAGGTGCACAGTGTCATTCACACAAACACTAAACACCACCATGGTAACACACATGAAACTGAAATAATGTAATAAACATTAATTTAACAACATTAGGTGTAAAACACAACCATAATATACAAAACTGATAAGAAAAACTAAGAAGAAACATAGTTATTTCAACAAAAAAACATCAAATTTGAAATGCAACGCAGGGAATTCTGGGAATGTCAGAATTATTCACTGTAAATTATACAGTCTTTTTGACTTATAAAAACGGTATACTACCGTAAAATTACATGTAATGTCCAATACAGTTTTTCACCGTATATAGTAGGGGAGTTTACCGTTAACCATCTAACAGGTTTTTACTGTAGCATTTTTACAGTCTTTTCCCATTAAATTCATGGTCATTTTTTACAGTGTAAATAAATAAATAAATTATTGTTACAGTAATATATATATATAGTATATATATATATATATATATATATAAATTCTAAGAGTAAAATTTTTTTGAAATTATTGAAAATTATTTTTGACAATAAAAAGCCAAATGTGTGAATAGTTTGTTAAAGTTATAAATTAAATCATATTTTGACTGTAGTACACTGACAACATACAAGCAATTATTTAACTTGGCAAAAAAATGTGGTTTGTATAACATTACACTTAACCTAATATTTTATCTCACACAGTATAAATAAGTCTTTATTCATAAAAAATATATACCTGCTTTTATATTTTAGGAAGGGGATCATCATACAGGGGGCCCTCAAAAAGCTTGTAAAAGCTGACAAAGCGGACACATTACAAAAGAAAAGCATCCTAAGTTGCATTTTAGAAATGTAAAGGGCAGTTTGCTCTGTTATTTAGTATTAACTGGTGGCGCAGCATTTGCATCTTGCCACTGTGATTTTCAGAACAAGTTTTCTGAGTTTCAGAAAGAGAAACGTGTGAAGTGCTGACAACACATTACTTTAACAAATTGTTATAAAAACAAATTAACTAAACATCACACATCTTATGAGTAGCTAGAATGTTTTAGATGATTAATGACATAATCAAAACTTTGAGGCTTAATTGGGACCATCAGCCAACGCCAACTGTGAAAGAGTTTGTTCAGCAGGATGTGCCAACAGCGCCTTCTACCGGACCATCACGATTGTATTTGGCCAAAAAGAATTGATTTCGTATAATCTGTTTATTAAGTGTTTTTACCTTCTAGAAGAGGTGACACATACACCCCAGGAAAAGATGGTTCATTAGAATCACCAGTTCGGCCAAATGCGTTTTTCAAGTAAAATAAAAATATTATGAAGTTATTAGAGAAATAAATCATTCGAGGTGAAAGCCAGTAAATGTGGAGTGCTTATAAAAATACACTTTTCTGGTGAACCCACTATTTTCTGTTAAATCAACCAATTATTTTTGGTTTACACTCGATTTCACATTTCGTTAGATTCTCGGTTAATCAGGCCACGTTCACACATGCTCGCTGAACGGCGCCGAAATGTTGAAGAACTAACATGAAGAACATTATAAGTAGCCTACTTATCATCAGCTTCTACGGGAGAAAAAATAGAAGTGAATTTAAAATGTTACGTAAGTCAGAATGTCTCAATGGAAGACGTCAAATGGAAAATTGACATCAAAGAATATTGTACATGTTGTACTTAAAATAAATTAGGCCTGGGTTAATCCATTGGCTATTTGATTTTAAAATCTTAAATTCATTCACACAATTTTATTTTGTTATACTGTATATATTTTTTTAATCTAGGTTTTTAGATTTTTTTTAATTAATGCTGCCCCTCTCACACCTTCACTGGCAATTGCACTGATCTTTTTCAGCTTTTCAGCACAAATAACACATTTATTTGTTATCCTGTCTGAGCTATCATCCATAATAGGTCAATTAAAATGAAACAAAAGCATTAATTGTAATTAGTTTTACTTTATGTAATTAATTATTCCTTCTCGCTAAACTCACATGGCGAAATGGAGCAGAAAGTCATAGAGCTGTCCAAGGTGCTGAACATACAATCTACCATTAGGTCATTTCAGATTATTAATATGATGTTCTGGTGCTGGATGCCTCGTGCCTGGTGTTTCCTAGGACACTATGTGAGTCAGGATCAGTCATTCTGATGTTTTAATATGAAAGAAAAACTGAAATAAATAAATAAATAAAAGAATTGAAATATTAAAAAGCTTAACGTTTATGTGAACATTTAACAGTTACGTAGAATATATTTAGACCGTAGTTGCTCGTTTAAAGCAACTCTACGTAAGCTTTTAGTTTGAAATCTCAGTTTCAAAAATGGTTCTGATTTCTAATAAAGCGAATGGTTTCTGATTTCTCCCACGCAACACCTTAAACGTCTGCTTTGGGAGTATGTGTCACGAATTCAGTCCATGGACTTCCGTTTATTCACCACCAGAGGTCCCCCTTTCCATTACATTGACTCTCGCACAACACAAACTGTTGCATAGCACCCTGGACTACATATCCCATCATTCTTTGCACGATTTGCACACTGCACTGATTGCACACAGCTGTTTCTAATCACCTCACTCACTATATAACACCCACTCTAACCACCTTTCTCTGCTGAGTATTGTTTAGCCTGTACCCCTTTCAGAGTCTCCGTGGTTTCCTTGTTTTGCCTTGCCTGTGTTTTCGGTTTCTGATCTTTGTCTGTTTTCTTGGATTTCTCCCTCTCGTCTCGCCCCTGTGATTCTGTCTGCTGATCGGTGACCTACGCTAGCCCTGGGACTATTCTTGTGTTTTGCCCGCCATATACCTGTTTGCCAGTGTTTTGACCCTGCCTGTTTCCCACGTCTCTTAAATAAAGCCTGCAGATGGATCCACATGTCTCACGTCTTGTCAGCCCCGTTACAGAATGCCTGTCAGAGTTGCCAAGTCATTTATGTTCACTGTATTCTCCAATGCATTGGTTGACACTCTGTCTGCTCACAGTTAATAGCCAATCAGTGCAAAAATATAAGTGCTGTAGTGTAATTTGTCAAATATTCCGTCGCCTCCGCACGCGCCTTCTTTTTGAACATGATTTTTCTTCAATGAGGGATTGAAGAAAAATCACGTTCAAAAAGAAGGCGCGTGACGCTGTAATCCAAGCGATGATAGTAGTAGACATAGAGGAGTGGGAGGACTTTTTTCCATTATAAGGTAGCCTAATTTTTAATTTTTTCAATGTTTTTGTAATGTATTAATTATCACGGGCTGTAAAAAAGAAACAAACGAAAAAAAGCACAAGTAGGCCTATACTAATACTAAGAGTAAATTTGGTTCGAATAGCCAATATTTTAGTAGGCTAAAAAATATGTGGCTATGTTACAGCTCCCCTTTGAAGCTCTTGTGTTTTTCTCCTTTTCCATTGGTCCAATCCTATTCTGCTCACAGGTGATTGGAGATGAGTTTTGTTCCTGCTTTGTTGCAATTTGCTGATTTTTGTCAAATAACTTATGTTTTTGCTTTTCAGATAAAAGGGTTATTTCAGTTTAATATGTTGCGGGCTCATTTATTGGTAATAAATAATTGATAAATAATAATCAAGCGTAGTGTTCGTTCTGGCAGATCACGTTAGTCAAGCTCGCATCAGCTGACTCTCAGCTGATCCCCATCAACCTATGGGAATACGACACCTAAGTATTCCTATATAAGGTACCGCAGTAGTATCAGCAGTTTTCGCATTGCTCAATGGCTAATTACCCTCCTCCATCCCCAACTCCTCCTCTGTCAGTCAGGATTCAGCCTTTTTATGTTTACCCTGGGGGGGTTATCGCTTCTCTCCCTGCTCTCATCCATGCTAGGCTGCATGGATGCGCAGGGAGTTCTTGCCCAGAACGGAACCATACCGCCAATCCAAACTGTATACTAATTGTCAATCATCTTTGACGATAGTGGTCCTGACAGAATTGATGTTAATAAATTATCAAAAAATATTGGGCTTGTTTTTGAAGCTGCGGTTGCTTATTTGTCTCGCGAGAGTTGGCAACAGTGATGCCTGTGTGTGAGCTGGTATGAAATTTCGCGAGAATTTGTGTTGCTGCTTTATGGCAACAACAAATGCACATGTACAGCTACCCACTGTAATTACAGTGATGCATTCCACTCACTTAACTGTAGGTGGCTTCAAAGTCACAAAAATGCACAAAACTACCTACGGTTGCTTAAATGTGTATGAGCAGCTTGCAGGATATTTGGATGTATATTTGCATATTTAGACTTTTGGCTGAAACCTAACAGCTACTGTTACTTTGCCTGTGTAAAAATATACGTAAGCATATATGAAATGAGTTGAACTCATTTTCAGCAAGCAGGACTGTTCATTTCACACGTTGCCGAAGCTCGAAATAAAATGACAGCAGTATGATGATAGAGACTCCTATAAGATGCATTTGTCCTGGTTTCCTGTTGTGAAGCGTAGCTCGCGCTCGAGTCCCTCCGCCCTGAGAGTGACAGAACAGAGAGATGGAGAGAGACCTGTAACACTCAGCGTCCGAATCACAGCCACAATCAAGGAGCAGCTCGTCAAGTAAGTGAAAACTCGACGTGTACGTAAAGTGCATAATTTTATCCTTTTCAAAACATACTAAAACACGTCAGTCGTTATAATTTGGATTATTTGTTATTAATCACGCGGACTCTGGTTTTATCAAATTAACATGCTCAAGAACATGTCTACAAATAATAGTTGATAGATTTGCGTAAACTCTCCTGTTGACGAGAAAGATACAAATTAATTGAAATTATGTTTATTTCAAAACTTGCATTTGTTGTTGCCGATGTGATTCTCATCATGAAAACACTCTGAATGATTCAGTGATCGAACCCTTTAAATGACACTGACTTGGAAATTCATTTTAGCAGCTTCGCTCATCTTTTTTTCTTTTTGTTTTGTAAATTAGACCTAAATTTCATGTCTCTTTCTTTATTTCTGTAATGACTGAGCTCTAAATCTTGAAATAGCCTATTTTCTTTCTCTTTACAAATTTTATGTCATTTAAATGCATTTATAAAGACTGATTTGTGCATGTGTTTTTCAAAATACAAGTTAGTGCTAGATATGTGTTATATGGTCAAAAGACTATCTTGAGTCCTAAAAAGAGCAGTTTGCTGACAATCACTAGTGTAGTGATTTTAATACCTTACCTTGTTTATTCAGTTTTTAAAAAAACTAATTTAGACAGTAATCAGCTAATCACATTTTCTGAAGCTTAGTTACTTCTTTTGGACCGGCAGATATACAGTGGGTACGGAAAGTATTCAGACCCCCTTAAATTTTTTTTATTGTTTTTTGTTCATTGTGATTCACATACTGTATGCGCCCATTTATCCCCTCATTCAGCTTATAGGTAATATTTTCTTTGTCATCTTATAAATGCAATCTCTCCTTACGGGGAGTTGGAAATTGTTTTGTATTGTGTTACTGGAAAAGCCACTCTGACTCCATCAGGTCCATGCATCATTAGTAAGACAATTACTCAGTTCTCAAAATCAAATCTTCCCACCTTCATATGCTGTGGTTTACTGAGCAATGCGTTTTGCATATTAAGTCTCTCTAAGGACTTTTCATTTTTGTGGCATTGTTCCATATGCTTGAAACATTTATAGGACACCACAAAGCTTGACCAATTTTTTTTTAAACTATACAAACAATTTATCTAAATGCATTTAGAAATATTATTGTTTGCAACAATGTTGGCCAGAGTACAAAATATTTAGTTGCACAACATTACTACAGCTCAGAGTCAGCAAGTCAAAAGTTAACCTTTAATCTTCGCAAGAGCAGTTTACTCACAAACACACACTAGTGTGGTGTTTGTATTCATGTATGCTTGACATTTAATCACGGCACAGTAAATCTCGGTAAGTGGACATGTGTCCAGGTGGCAGGTGTTAGTTCACCTTGTTCAAGGAGTACCTGAGAGACCTTGTGCACAGAACAAACATCACTGCAGCATTAACCAGCGAACCCAATATTCATTAGATTGACCATTAGACAGAAAATTATAATGCTAATAAAACCAAATTACAAATTTCAAGATTTCAGATTTGATCATCTGAATTTGATCCTCTTTCCCGTAATTCTAGCATCTGTACCTCTGCAGAAACAGCAGGCAGTTGACTTGAGCATTACGCTTACTGCTGGTGTTTGTATGCATGTGCTGCTGCACTATTGACCGATCTGTTAATGTTTGACACGTACATTCCCACTGTGACAGGATGAGTGCCGTCCGGTTGCCAGGCAGCATGCGAGGTGGACATGTCCAGTAGTGTGAATGAGAGGTTGTGTCAGCTCTTAAAATGTTTCATGGTAGCTGAAGCAAATAATCAGATGGAAATTTGCTGCTACTGACGCTTAATATGTTGTCTAAGATTCGGTTCAGAAAGTTTATAATCTGCCCATTTTGCACCAGCCCATTACATCTATCTAAAACAATCTAACACTGGTGGTTTTGCTGTAAACAGTTTTATTTTAGTATCAGTATTGATATACTATTATAGTTTTTAATTAAATTTTATATTTTCTGTTTTATTTTTATTTTAGTCCAAGTTTTAGTAATTTTGTTGTGTGCTTTTGTCATTTTTTATTGTTTTAAATATGTCTTAGTTTTTATCAAGTTTATTTTAGTACTTAAAATTAGACTAAACAAAGATGAGAAATGTTGCATTAGCAACTAGCTGAAATAAAATAAGCATAGGGTTTTTAAATATTTAATTTTAATTTATTTCCGTTATTTTTATTTTACTTCGGTTTAGTTCACAATAATAACCCTGCCTGTAAAATGTCTACTAAAGATTGTTCAGGGAAAATGGTAAGCACAAACAATTGTTGAACATTGTCAGTTTTTATTAATAACTATGGACAAATACATTACTATATCACAAAGACTGAATTTTAACCATAGACAACTGAAAAAGAGGTTTACACTGTAAGAAAAATATCTGTAGAAAATGGTACTGGTCATTTTCTGCCGGGATCTATCCATTATCTGTTAAATTTCCTTAATTATCCAACATTTCCTTTAACCCCAAAGCACAACAGTATGCAATGCACAATTTGAGTGAAAATTAAATACTGAATTTTTTCCCCCCATAATAACACAGTACATCGGGCACTATAACTGACATTTCTTAGAGTGTAGTTAGTAAATGAACTCTAGTGACTACCAAAGTCAACATTTTAATAAAATGAAGCTTATTAATAATCATGCTTGATATTCTTTGGGGATCTTGTTGATAACATACTCTTAACAAGCATAATTAGCTTACACAAATGATCTTCTCTCAAGGAAAATGCCAGGACTGAAAAATCGCACCACATGGGCCCCACTTTTGCTGAAGACATCCAATATCACTTCCTGTGCCAACGGTTGCTCTCTGGGCATCACGGCTCATCTCACATATGTGAATACTGACCCTGAACCTGTAGAGGGTAAGAGATTGTGCACACATACTGTAGAACAATTCAGACACTGAATATGTTATAAGTAGGAAAACAAACACTTGTCGTCAAATAACTGCTCTAAAATAAATCAATGCCCTCCTCACCTGCTCAGGTGTGTTTGTGTATCCTCTGGGGGAGAAGGAGGTTGTGGTGGGTTTTGAGGCAGTGGTGTCTGGCAGGCTGGTCAGTGTGGAACTCCAGAGCCGTGGGAAGCCAGAGGACTGCTGTTTGGACTGCTGCCCAGGATCAGCGCTGCACACCCAGTGTGGTCACAGTAAGGAGTGGGGATGCTGTGGAGGAGCAGCTCTGGAGGTACAGTGCTCCAACGGTGAGACTTTTAACCTGTTAAGGCCCATAACATTGGTATCCACACCAACGGATGATAAAGTTCTGTTTATTATAGACCTTATGCATCGGAGAAACTAGCGAGCAGTCATCTTTAGAATTTTGTGTTTGAACTTCCATTTTTTTCTGCTGTAGCTCTGTGTAATTATATAGCATCACTGTTGAAGAGTAATTAGCTGGTGAAGTGGATTGACTTAATGAAGTTTATCATGAGCATTGTAATGCCGCTTTGAATGCTCAAGCTCTTTAAAGTGGTCGTGAACTGAGAAATCAAAATTTTCTTGGTTTTTTGACATTTAAGAGAGGTCACTGTACTATAAAAATGTCCTGTAAGTTTCAGAACTCAAAACTTTCTTGTTAGTCTAAAAACAGCTTATAATGAAGCCAATCTGTCAAAACGACAGGGTGTGGAATGTGCCACTTTATGACGTAATAGTGTGGCTAAACTCCGCCTCCGCAGAGGAAGATCAACTATATCACGTAGCGGAAGATCAACTTCTACATCACTGCCTGTTTAACCCCGCCCACCGATTTGCGCATGTAGTGTAAATCAGATATGTATACATATCTATGGTGTAAATAACGAGAGAGGCAAACAAAATCAAACGATAAAGATGGCTCAGAAGACAACAAGACACTGTACAGTGCCAAGTTGTGGAAAAACTGTTTTTGCATCGCCTTCCTTTTGATCCCAACATTAGGAAAGAGTGGATGAACTTTATTTTTAATGAAGTTCCAGACCATGTCAGTAAGAACTTGGTCCTTTGTTCACTTCATTTCACCGTGGATTCATTTACAAACAAGGCACAATTTGACGCAGGATTTTCAGAAAGATTGAAACTAAAAGACGATGCTGTGCTGAATATATTGGATCCGACAGTAATGTCGCAACTCAGTAACTGTTTTTATTATGTGGTCACTATTGACTATTTGTCTGTTATTAAAGATCATTTGATATGTACCGAGTATTTATGCGTTTTTAACCTAAATCACAGCAGCGTCCATCTATGAAGGCTGTAGGCTGTCAAACATACACAACTGTTAGCCAATCATATCAGTGGGTGTTTGCTTCCGAGTCTACAATTCACCATGCTTATTTAAACGGAGCGTTCTGATGAGGGGGTCAAAACAGGACAGAAAATAGCCTATTCTAAATTATGATGTTTTTTGATGTAAAAATCTTGATAACATTATAAGCGGACCTCAGAGAACAGTACAAAATAATTTAAAAAGGCAGTTCATGACCCCTTTAAGGTCAGGTTTATTCAGACTGGCTGTAAATGTTTTTTATCATTCACCTGCTAGAAAAGATCGTTCTGAATGTGATTCCGACAATATCGTTCCTCTGTGCCGTTATGTATAGTTGTGGTGTGTACCTATTATGTGGAAGCTTTCCAGAATATCTCTTTTTATATCTCACAGTTCTGACTTTTGCCAGATAAAAATAGGTTCTTTATAGGTTCTTTACACCTAGTAACAGTTCTTTTTAGAACCAAATCATTTGGAAGAACCATTTTAGCTTTCAGCATGTCAAGGTTGGCAAAATGCCTCATTATGAAATTATTGAAAGGTTACATAATCTACAGTACATAATCCAGCAAAGAAAAAGTGTGACAAGACATGCCATCACTCAGCTTTACTTTTCTACTCTTAAAACACTGATCCCAGATCAAAATAAATGTAGCATTTAGAGTATTTTCTTTGCATTGTCACAGGCTTTTGTCACTGTTCACAAGCGCATACTACAGAAGTGTATTTGGCGACCTCATAAATCTTGTGTTCTCCTTACAGTGCTTTGTACTTGTCCAGCCTGGAGTATGCGGGCAGCATTTATTATTTCAGAGAGCTGTGTTGGCTCTGTGCCTGTTTTAGATGGTCCTTAAATGAATACAAAGTTGCTTTAGGTATCTGTGTTTCCGAGCCAACATCAGGTTTTTACTTTTTTCAGGTTTTTGAAAGATTGTTGTACTTTTTTTCTTCTTCTTCTTCTTTCATTTAAGGTCATCTGTTGCTGGATGAGGACCTGGAGAGGAGCACTTTTATTGTGAGCACAGGCCAGATTGGACCACTAGAAATAGTGTCCGTTGTCATCAGTACCACCCTTGAACTTCCTACACTTGAAAATGGTGCAATCCGCCTGGTCTATCCCACAGTGCTCACACCTATAGTCAGAGCGCGGATCCAACCAGGAAAGAGTGAAAATGGGGGGAAATCAGAGGAGAACAGGTAAGGTTAATCTCTTTAAGTTCTCCTTTACTACTTTTAA
The DNA here is from genome assembly GCF_001515645.1 of Sinocyclocheilus grahami. Taxonomy (NCBI): domain Eukaryota; kingdom Metazoa; phylum Chordata; class Actinopteri; order Cypriniformes; family Cyprinidae; genus Sinocyclocheilus; species Sinocyclocheilus grahami. Next base: position 515,355 of record NW_015505801.1, on the reverse strand, counting down.
TAATTACAGTGGTCCTGAAAAGCATTTGGAAGCTTTAGCCACACTTTAAAATGTATGATGTCTTTGCACTAAATAAAATATTAACAAACAAATGTTTTATAATCAAGCACAACAATAAAAAAAGAAGTCTTATAGGTTAAAAATGATAAAACAATAAATATATTAAGACAAAGTCATGATGTTCATAGTAATTATTATATGTATACGTTTTAGGGACAGTGTATATTCAAATTCTTAAAATATATGTATAACATGCCCTACCATTCAAAAGTTTGGGGTCGGTACGATTTTTAAAATGTTTTTGAAAGAAAGCTCACCAAGGCTGCATTTATTTGATTGAAAATATTTTGCAATATTACGTTATAAACCATAATATTTTAAATGTTATTACATCTAAAATAACAGTTTTCTATTTTATTTATTTTAAAATGTAATATATTCCTGTGAAATTTCAGCATCATTACTCCAGTCTTTAGTGTCACATGATCCTTCATATTCATGCTAATATGCTGATTTTGTGCTCAAAACATTTCTTAACATTATCAATGTAAAAAAAATATATATATATGTGATATTTAATTTTTTGTAGAAACCATGAAATATTTATTTTTCGGGATTCTTTGATAAATTAAAAAGAAAATAGAATTTATCAAAAATATTTATTTGACATCATAAATGTCTTGACTCTTTATTGTTACTTTTAATCAATTCAATTAATCCTAGCTGAATAAAAGTATTCATTTATTTAAAAAATCTTACTGACCCCAAACCTTTGAATGTGTGTAAAAAAAACTAAATAACAGAAAAATCAAAGTAATAAATATATTGTAAGGGTATTTTCAATAAAACACCCTTACTCTTTGCTTGATAATTAGATTTACACCATCTGAATAACAAATAGTGAAAATTGTGGGTTTGACCTCCCAAGAATCCCTTTGCACATCTCTCCTTCAGCCCAACTACGTGCTTTGGCAGCGTGTCTGGAAAGCAGGAGAGGATGCTGGGAGTTGGGCAGCAGTGCACACATGCTTTGCTCACCAGCACTGCCACGAACCTCTCGCCTTATCAGCTCAGCTTCCAGCTGCTGGTCCGAGGAGCCTGTCTGCTGGCCGGTAACATTCATATCTTTCTGTCCAACATATCCAACATAAGCAATATGATAACGGGAGGAGTAGACATACAGTAAGGTGGGCTCGTCTCTTACCTGTCTCGTTCTGCCCCTTTTTTCTGTTTGCCTTTAAAGAGTGACTGTACGTTCATGCAGGTTCAGCTTGTGTTTTGAAATAATCCAGTTAGTGTAAAACTTGGCATGGACATCAGTGATTATGATAGATATCAGTGCGCCTGCCAGAAGGAGCCAAAGCATGTCTGCAAGAGTGTGTGCAGAGAGAGTGTTTGGCTCCGGCTCCGGGCCACTAGAACAGAGGAGAGAGATGGAGGCAAGGTGATATCCTAAATCACAGTGCAGCAGTGACGCTGTTCTGCTCCAGAGGAAAGTGGCCACTCAGTTTCAATTGGCTCAACTTAAATTTAAATTGAGTAGGACAGTACAGAGATATTAATTTGTAAAAAAAAAAAAAAAAAGAGGAGAGAGATGGAGGCAAGGTGATATCCTAAATCACAGTGCAGCAGTGACGCTGTTCTGCTCCAGAGGAAAGTGGCCACTCAGTTTCAATTGGCTCAACTTAAATTTAAATTGAGTAGGACAGTACAGAGATATTAATTTGTAAAAAAAAAAAAAAAAAAAAAAAAAAAAAAAATTTTTGGACATTTACATATGTTGGTTTGTAAATGTTTTATTGTATTAGGATTTTTTAGACATGAACCATGGTAATATGATGTTTTTGGACACAGTATGGTAATGTCATTTTCATTTTACATTTACCATGGTAATACCATGTTTTTTTATACACTTACCATGGTAATATCATGAAGTACTTTGTTTGGACTACCATATATACACAAACTGTGTACTTTAGTATGTGAATATGGTACTCTTTTAATACCATGGTATACTGTACTACTGTTCAAAAGTTTGGGGTCTGTACGATCTTTTGTTTTTGCAATTAGTCTCTTACGCTCACCAAGACTTTTATCCGAAATACAGTAATATTGTGAAATTTTATTACAATTTAGAATAACTTTTCTATTTGAATATATTGTAAAATGTCATTTATTCCTCTGATCAATGCTGAATTTTCTGCATCATTACTTCAGTCTTCAGTGTCACATGATCCTACAGAAATCATTCTAATATGCTGATTTGCTGCTTGAAAAAAATTCTTATTATCATCAATGTTGAAAACAGTTGGGCTCTTGATATGTTTGGAAACTTTGATCTATCGGTCAGGATTCTTTGATGAATAAAAATTTTTAAAAAACAGCATTTACCTGGAATACAAATTTTTGTAACATTATAAAAGTCTTTCCTGTCACTTTATGATCAATTTAAAGGATTTTGCTAAAGTATTTGTTTCTTTAACAAACAAAAAAATCTTACTGACCCCAAACTTTAGAATGGCTATAATATTTTTATGGATAATATAGAAACCAAAAAAAAAAAAATAATAATAATAATAATAAATAAATATATATATATATAT